>NC_072783.1:30353943-30478209 GCF_022539595.1 Amphiprion ocellaris | reverse complement strand
CTCTGTACCCCTATGGAGATATTCCATTAAAAATCAGCTGTTTCCAGCTAGAATAGTCATTTACCACATTAATAATGTCTACACTGGATTTATCATTCATTTAATGTTATCTTCATTGTAAAAAAAAAAAAAACAGGTTTTCTTTCAAAAATAAGGACATTTTTATGTGACCTCAAACTTTTCAGTGGTAATGTATGTTTAAAAACCTCTTAACGAATCAACTGAAAAGATATGAAAACAAGTATGATTTGATATATTAGAGCTGTGACTGATGAATAATTTCCTATTCTTCCCATTTCATTTACACTTTATTTTGACAAGCTGGATGTTATTTTATAATGCAGCACTGGAGAATATAGGTGCCTGTTTTCACATAACTACTCCTTCAAATTGAGTTTCACTTTTATTTCAAAACCTCTTAACTAATCAACAGACAAACCCAAGATAAACATCGGAGTTAAAAGGCAGGAAAGTACCAAGTATTAGCTAAATTGCATTACATAACTGTCTACAGAGCCCGTGGAGTCTCAGTGCATCTTACACTAAAACTATTCCCTCTTACTTTTGTGGAAGAAGAAAAGACGTTTATCCTGAAATAGAAGAAACTGATGGACCTGATGCCCCCCATGCTGCATCACAACTTTTTCTCTTCCCTGGTGGACCTCTGCTCTACAGGGAACCCGTCCAAAACTGTCAAACTGGGCACGTGTGTGTTTTTTTTCCACCGTATGCCCAGCTGGCTTTTGTGTCATTTATACCCTGAGAAATGAATCTGGGTGGTGGTGCTGTGGCTGAGCGAGATTACAGACTTCAGAGGTCCAAACCATGGGAGGAGACCTGCTGCACCACAGGCTATAGAAAGACGGCAAACCGCAGGCCTGTCATCAAAATACGTACGGGGAAATGGTGCGCTGCTTCTGGAGGGAAACGACTGGGATAAAGATTTCTGCAATGCCCTGCTCTAACAACACAGCTAAATGATATTTCAGTCGACTAAAAATAGAGCTACAAGTCTAAAAATTGCTCAATTTCAAGTAAAACTACAGATTAAATCTCAAAAATTACAGAAACAAATTGTTTAAATTGGGATTGATAAATGAAAATTTAGTTTTTTGCAGTTTAAAAAGATTTACTACAGCCACAGTAGACAGTGTTGTCAGCTGGTGGTAACACGTCTCTCAGATGGCCTCTGTACTGATATTAGTATACAATAGAAGTGAGTACATCCCTAAAACAAATATTTTACAAAGACTACATCAAAAACACAGGCCCCAAAATAGAAACTCAACACAACAAAAGTGACTGAAACAAATCGAGTGCACTTCTGATTTCCAACCGGCCTAAGTGCATGAGCATGGTTCTAAAATAAACTGTGAACACCAGAACTTTATCAGGTTCAAACCTATGGGCTGTGTCCATCTGCATGTTTACGTCATGTCTCAGTGTGGTAAAGAATTACCAGAAGAACTGATGAAGATTGGTGAGCAACTAAAGCTCATCAATGGGAACGCAGTAATCAGGAACTGTAGAAGGAGACATAAGTACCATTAATCAGATCTGCAGTGGACATCTATCTATGACCTGTCTCCATCTGCATGTCTACATCATGGTTTCATGTGGTCAAGAATTACGAGAGGAATTGATGAAGATTGGTGAGCAACTAAAAATCAATGGAAACAGTCATCAGGAACTGTAGAAGGATCCATAACATCACCAATCAGATCTGCAGTGGACATCTATCTATGACCTGTGTCCATCTGTATGTTTACATCATGTCTCCATGTGGTAAAGAATTACCAGAAGAATTGATGAAAATCGGTGAGCAAATAAAAATCAATGGAAACACAGTTATCAGGAACTGTAAAGGGAGCCGTAGTACCACTAATCAGAGCTACAGTGGACATCTTTTTAAAATGAAACCTTGTATAATGAAGTAATTACACATTCTAGCTGTGACTAACAAACTGGCATCTTCTTCAGACTTGGCTCAGGAGTAGTCAATGGAAATCATTTCTGTGAAGCTCAGACAGTGTGAAGGACACTTTATAACACCAACCTCAATGAACGGAGGCCAAGAAAAACACCTTCACCTGCTGCTGGGAGCAAAACTACAATAACAAGCTCTGCTAAATAACACGAAAAGAAGCCCGATGAATGCTGGGAGCGTATTCTTTTGGTCAGAAGAGACTAAGGTAAATTTCAGCACAGATGGGTTGCAGGATGTTTAGTGTAAATCTGTTTAGCACTCCCACAGTGAATGCATAGTCCTGACAGTGAAGCACAGAGGTAGCAGTGTGATCATATGAGGCAACAGAGATGTCATTTATACATAACACTATAATTATCTGTTGATATACTGAAATACTGACTGATAAAATGGGTCCAAGTCTGCAGAAGCTTTGCAGAAGAGGAATATTCTAGCATGAAAATGATCCAAAGCACAAAATGATGCAAGAGTTTCTACAGAAAACAAAAAACACCTTTGGAGTATTTTAAAGAGAAAGTTAGAGCAACACAACTCCTCAAATAATGAGGAGCTGGGAAAAAATTTACAAATTTAAGTATCTTCCAGCTGAAAAGGGTCTATTCTGTTATGAAAAATAAATGTTGACATATTAAGTATTCAAAAAATAAAAGATTTGTGTTATAGAATGATGTACAAAATTTTGTTGCATTGAGTTCCTACTGTGGGGCTGTATTTTTTAGTTTTCCATTTTACATAAGAACAAACGGATGTTGTTGCACTAAAGCGATGCCATTAATGTAACGTGTTGAATCATTTGACATTTAAGTGATATTTAGTTCTATACTGTAAATCCATGTCAACACAAGTAGAAATGTCACAATGTAAAAACAACCTGTTAGAAGACTTCGATTTAATCTGACTTAAGCTAAAGTTCACACGTTTTTGGGTCATAAATGAATAATTTAAAGGTCAAGTTTTGTTTATGTTCAGTGGATCCACCCATGAAGCATTGCTAAGTGCCACTGGGTGCCTTTAAAATGTTAAAAGTCATAGTATTTATAATGCAGAATGACTTCCAGAGCATTATACATCATATTCTTTATGTTTAGTAAAGAGCACTTGAGGTTGCAGTTGGTCAAAGTTGAGATATTTAGGAGTCTTTAATGTTGCTAATTGATAAAAATGTGTTATATTGTGCAAATTATATTTAGTATATTGAATCTGAATCGAGAAAATAACTTGTAAGTGGAGTGTGAATAGTGTTAGTTAAGTAGCCCTACCTTAGAGCAGTAAATCTTCTCAGGGTTGCTGTAATTTTCCCTAGAAGATGTTCTGCTATCTCACCTTCATCATCTCCTGGTGCTGATTTAAACTCAGTGACTCATCTCTACCATGAAAACATTGAGTGTTTTTGCTGTGATTTTGCCCCTAACCTTCCTCAGGACCCCTCAGAGTCCTTCAGACTCCAGCTTGGCAGCACCTGAGTGGGTTTGTGCTGGCTGACCTTAAATCCCATTGAGATGTTGGGTTGTTATGCAACACTGGGAGCAGCTCCTGAATGTCAATGACATCCTGGAACCCAGGAAGGGAAGGTGGAGGGAGATCCAGCCAGATGAAACTGCATATTCATGAGAATTAAACCTGTCATTTCCACACTTTACCTTGGATTTACTCCAGTTTAATATCTGAAATGAGTCACTGGGAAGATGCGTCCAACATCTAAAATGGGGTTTTTCACTTTTATTATCAGAGATGTTCTTAAACTGAGCATCAAATGGAGGATTTAAAGTCTTTCCAGGAGCACACGAGGATTATAGAAATGTTATTTTTTTGCCGTGCCTGGTGTCAGAGGAGACAGGGAGTATGTCGTGACCTTTGCTAAAGGTCTCCTCGTGTTAAAAATAAACCTGAGACCTGCTGGCCTGCTGTCACCTGAAGCGACGCAGCTCAGACTAACACCGGCAGAAGACTCACCAATGACGGCTGGAAGCTGGAGCGATCCCCGGTGATGAAGCCAGGTGGAGAGGAAAGTTGGCAGGTCCGCTGCTTGGAATAATGATGTGTGTGACCTTCCCGGATGCAGATGCGTCGCACCGCTGGACGGGTTTGAGAGATCCGCAGCTGGACCGACGGACGGCGTCCGGACAGACGAGCAGCAGCTCCGACTGGGATGAATGAATCCTGGGAGGAGGGTCAGAGGGAATACACGGAGCGGAGCTGCTGGAGTCCCCGGTACTCTGCTGCCTCTGACCGACTGATGCTGCGTCAGGCACCGAGGGAGGACAGCGCCCTCCAGTGGTGGTAGGTGGGAGCACAGGAACCTGTCCAAGAGGCAGCGGTGTCCAACTCATTTTAGTTCAAGGGTCCAGTTTGATCTCAAGTAGGCTGGACCAGTAAGACCACAGCATAATAACCTATAAATAACCACAACGACAAAAGTTTGTTTTAGTGCAAAAAACAAACCAGAAAATCATTATTATACATATACAGCATTCAAACCTCATGTGCAATACTCTTACGTGCAATATTGTAATCTACAAATGTTCTAATTTATTACCCTGCTTTGACACTTACTTTTACACAGTACTTCTTACATGTTAGCATTTCTTAGTTAGAATTCACAGATTCAGATTTCTTTATTCTTTTACTATCTGTTGTTGTCGCTACGTACTGCTCTCTGTACATCAAGTCAGATTCCTTGTGTGTACTCACTTGGCAATAAAGGCATTCTGATTCTGGTTTAATGAACCGTCTTTTTACAAAACATTATGAACAAACTGAAATTTCTTAAGAAAAATAAATGCAATTTCAACAACATTACCCCTCATTTTATCATTTACACATTACAACTTACAGATCACAGAGTGCCTACAAAGACACAACACATTTAGTCACAGGTATCTGGACCTGAATAATACAGTATTTTGCGTTATGATCAAAACAACTTGTCAAGATCTAGAAATGATTTTAAATTTACTTTCAGTTCCACATCTGTGTAGTAATCCTGACCACCACACCAAACAAACTAAATGGGAAGTATTAAGGAAGAAGGTTTAGTTGTGCTTCTGCCTTGTAAATGCATAAAATTTACACATAAAAAATACATAAAAGTTGTACCAGCACAGTGAACAAATTTGAAATAGCAGTTTTTTTTATTGAAAAATTGCAGTTAATGCCATCTCTGTAATTTTTACACTACACAGGTCAGAACAGCAACTCACTGTTGAAAAAGTGATGTTTTTGGTTACAAGGTAAAACTAATGCTTTTAAAGGTTTTTATTACTATGAAACTGAGATGTTTACAAAAGAGTTTGATCACCCTGTGAAACTAAGAGCTTTTTACCTTGGTGATGAGGTGAGAAGTGAAGAGCTAAAGGGAACTTGGGTCAAATGTTCACTGTAAGGGTCATATATATGTATGTATGTATGTATCCATCCATCCATTCATCCATCCATCCATCCATCCAGAACTGCACATAATGTCCAAACAAACATCATTATTTTCTTATAATTGTTCATTTATTATTTTTACAATTCTAGACAGTAAAATTCTGCTATTTTCACTGTATTTAAGCAGCAAAAATGTCAAATTAACTGAAAAACGATTTATTTATTCATTCTTTAATTCAATATAATTAATTTTTCCTGTTTTGGTAAATAACAGTTACTATCTTCTAAAATCATAGAGAATAAATAGTTTTGTTTTTGTTTGTAATTTTGGTGATTTTTTAAAAAATATGTGCCTATCGATGCCTTTCAAACCTGGGTGGGTTCTGAGGTTTAGAGAGTTGATGTGACACTCACACCAAGTAAAATCCAAAATAAAGTTTGCTTTATCAATAATGAATGAGTCCTACTAGACTTTTCCTTTTTGTGCCAGCAGAGAGTGCTGTTTCCTACATGTTGTACATGGAGATATCCTTCCCTTGATCCAGCCTGCTACAGCAGAGCAGAAACCGTAATTCTTGAGACAATATTTCTTAATCTGAACAAAAAGCATAATGATTTTCTACAACAACATTTAGTTAGCAGGCAGTAATGATTAAACTGATTTTTTTCAGTGTTCCCTGAATACAAAGAATACAGGTCTCTGCATAAATGATCTGATACTATGTTGCTACACAATAAACAACAGCCGTATTTTATATTTCGGGTTTAAAAATCTAGAGCAAAAAAACAACGCTGTGTTTTTTTCATTAGTTAAATAATACATTTCTACATTTAGGTTTAAAAAGCGGAAAAACAAAAAAACATCGTGGTTTATTGTTTTTTTAGATTTTATTTTGAAACGGAAAAACGAATGAGTGAACCATACACGGATTAATTTTGGCAATTGGATTTTCCGTTCTGAAACGGGTATTGGAAAACAAAAAACAAGTGGTTATTTGATTTTCGTTTTAAAATACAAAAAATAAAATTGAAATACAAGGTGTTTTCCTTTTCATGATCAAAACGGGATCCGCGAAATTTTAAAAAATGCTTTGATTTTGATTTTATATTTAGAATACAAAAAAAAAATAAAATCAGTAAGAGACAGAAACGAAAAAAGGTCAGTTTTTTCATTTTCTGAGACCGGAAGTGGTCATCAGCAAGTGTGGAGCCAAACAGAGTACGGTGCTGCTGCGGCTGTGCCAGTGACGACAACAATATTCTCAGAGGGCGGAGCAGAGAGCAGTGATTGGTCAGACTGACTGAGAGCCAGAGAGCAGTGATTGGACAGACCATAGACAGCAGACAGCGGGCTAGCGGATCTAGTCTGCTATATGTATCTATGGTCTGAACCTGCTAGCATCTCTGGCTGCTGCTGACCTGGTTTTTGGAGTAAAACACGGTAAGAAGATAAATACTTCTAACCAGTAGCGTTGTTTTGTTGTACGTTAAGTCAGCGACTTGTGAAGAGTTGTGTTTTGTTGTGTTTGAGCAGTTGGTCCGGACGCGTTAGCTAGCTAAGCGGCTAAGATAGCTAGCGGGCTAATTAACGCAGGTGGCTAATTTACCGCTGAACACCTGTGTTAGTTGCTGTCGCAGCTGTCCTCATTATTAGTGAACTTCTCAACCTGTATTTCTCTGCTGTGTATTTTAGCTTTTAAAAAAGTTATTTTACTTTAAGATTAACTGAAACCCGTTCAGCTGCACTGAAGTTTAGCATTCAGCTGCTTTGAATTAAACTGCGCTTAACTTAACATTGCGCAACATTACCTCTCTGAATCTCCATAATTTCATTAAATTCCTTCTTCTTCACTGCTCAAGTTCAATCCAGTATATAAAGTGACATTAATAGTGAATAAACTAACAACCAGCCATTGTATGTATTTATTATTGCATGTATTTGTAGTAAAACATGAGATGAAACATCCTACTTTTGGATCTAGAACTGCACAAGCCGTTCATTTTCAGTCACCTGATGCGTTAAACTCCCCTTTTTATGTGAGGTTGAAGCAGAAAGTCTGAGTTAACAAAGAAAGTTGTTTATAATTTGTGATACCTGTTATCTCTGACTGAGGCTTTAGTTTTTGTTGAGCTGATTTACACGTAAAAACTTTGTTCAGGAAGATTTGTCAGTAGCTCAGAGGACAGGCTGCTTTTTACACAACCTTGTAAGAGAATGTCTGTCAATGCTTTCAGCAGAATTTAGAAACACAACACTTCCTAAACAGATATTTTGAGGCTTGTGAGGTTGAATGTTTGAGAGTCTATCAGTGTGTTTGTTTGTGGTCTTTCTGCTTCTAGGTGGAAGCTGAATTAGTGAGGATGACTCCTGCTCTGTCATCTCTAAGCTCCTCCACATCTTTACCTGCACATGAGAAAATCACTCCTGTAGAATGCAGGTATGTTTGTCATTATTATAAAAAGATGTTGCCTGGTAACCTGTCAGAAACCCATCATGCAGAGTCAGCCAAAATAATGTTTACACACATCAGGAAAAGAAAAACTAGCATAAATATTTCAACACCAAATTTATTCAGTCATCACCAGATTAATAAAAGTTATCTTTGGCCTCTACAATTACAAGAGGTGCTCAAAGTGGAGGCCACTGGCTTCCAGACATTTCTGTTGTGTTGTAGACGTCACTTGTTGATGCTCCATTCATGAGGGTAGCGCCATCTGTTGGGAAAACATCGTACAACAGGACACAGAGTTATCGTGATTTGATCAAACTTAGAAAGAGGAATCTATATGTATAGAAGTACTTATACAAATAAAATATTTATGAAAGTTTTTCTTTTCCTGATGTGTGTCTACATTATTTTGGCTGATTCTGACTCTGTGAACTTAATGAGAACAAAACTGTCATTTAATTGTTGCTCTGAAAGCTTCTTTAGTGAAAACCGGCTGGTGTTGTGCTTTGAAACAAACTGCTGTTGAGGTCTGTGTTTTTAGGTTTAACCCCACAGTTTCTGAATGAACTGATAGTTGTTGTTTTTTTCCTGATCAATGTGGACGCTATAATTGATGGTAACATTTACTGATCATATAATCACCATGACAATATAACAGTAGAACATTCTGACCACCTGACTAATACTGTGTTGGTCCCTTTATGCTGCTAAAACTCCTCTGACCCAGTGGTTCATCAGAACCTCTGGGGATCGTGTAGATTCTGTGGATCCTGTGGGTTGCAGGGTGGGTCCTACCTAGACCAGGCTGATCCTGGACCATCCCACAGATGCTCCATCAGATGTGGATGTGGGGAGTGTGGAACCCAGGTGAACAGCTTAGCTCTGTCGTGTTCCTCGGACCACTCCTGAGCTGTTTTAAATTGTCCTGCTGAGGGTGGCAGCTGGCATCAAGGACTGCTGTTGCCATGGAGACTAGGGGGTTGTTTGTCCTGCAGTGTTTAGGTGGTGGTACATGTCAAACATCCACATGAACGTCAAGGTTTCCCAGCAGAACGTTGCATTAGAACAAGATGATGGATGTTGTTCTCTTCAGCTGTCAGTGGTCAGAATGTTGTGGCTGATCAGTGGATCTGTCTCAGTTTCAGTTCATGTTTTAGCAAAATATGTTAGAAGATCTTTATTGTCATTGTACATGAAATTATCTGCAAACCAGCAAAGTGCATCAGTCTGAGGTATCTAAAAATAAATAAGTTATATGTAATATTTTGAGGGAATATTCTAAAAAGGAAAGAAAAGCTCCATTCTCACTCCTCTCAGGATAAACTGTCATTAAAATTGACTTTAAATTTAGCTTCAACAAGATAAAAACATTTACTTTCATTACTGATGTTGTCAAGTTTTAATAAAGTTCATGCTACTTTTATAAAATGATGAAAGTGAATAAATTGTATTTCTGTGATCTGTGTTTGATTTCTGTCTTTTCTCCTGTCATCCAGATGTTCAGAGGGAGATGATGCCACATCTGGTCCAGCTGATGGAAGGTCTTGAAGTTCTCTGACTGGCCTCGACTGAAGATGGTCGTCTCACTGGATTTAAGGTTCAGATGCTCAGTAACAAACTCCACCAATGAGCCAACAGGGAAGCTTTAGGTTTATTAAATGTTGCTATGAAGGTTTCGCTGTTTTTCTTTGTGAATGCAATGAGCTCCAACTGAAACTTGAATTAGAACTTAGAAGTAAATCCTTCCATCTGAAAGGATTTAGTTGCATTAATAACCTCATAACATTCTAATTTTTATTCCAGTCTTGGTTGGAAATAGAATCTCTGTATTGATTCAGGTAAAAACTGAACTTCACAGCATGTTGGAGCAAAACAACCAGATGAAAACTGTGATGGTGTTGGATTGTCAGACCGTAATGTTGCAGCTCAAAGCAGCTTTTCTAGCTCTCAGTTCATTCTGACATTCAGCTATGAATCAACACAGCAGATGGTGATCCATGCTGTGGA
This sequence comes from Amphiprion ocellaris, assembly GCF_022539595.1. Taxonomy (NCBI): domain Eukaryota; kingdom Metazoa; phylum Chordata; class Actinopteri; family Pomacentridae; genus Amphiprion; species Amphiprion ocellaris. The sequence goes on along the minus strand of NC_072783.1, from coordinate 30,468,396 downwards.
AGTCTCACATCTCCTGATTTAATGGAGCTGCTTTGCACTTTTTACACTGTTTATTCACCAACACTTTATTTAATAAAAGTCCCATCTAGTTTTTATGAGGAATGTGATGTTTTAATTTCTCTGTGAATAACTGCAGTCTAATGCAACAGCTGGAGTTGTAACATCTGTCCTGATATTGATCATGAAGTATTGATCAGAATACTTATGGTTAGCAGTCATCCCTGAAGTTTTACATTAAAATCTTTACTTGTGTTGTGAACTTTGGTAAGAAGCAGAAACTTTAGCGTTGCCATGGATACATGAGTGTTAAATTCTGTCCATGTTTCCATTTTGGGAAATTCAGTCCAGCAGATGAGTTTGTTTTTACTGCCAGCTACATTCAGTCTGAGATATTAAGAATAAATAAATGTGCATAATGTGGAAATGAACAGATTCTATTTTTATTTATTCCTACAGCTGCAGGTAAAGTTCCAGAATGTGGAGGAATTTAGTCTCACAATCACAGACAATAAATATTATCTGAAAGTCGGGTTATTGTTGTTTATCAGCACAATACAAAAAGATTCATGTTAGAAATATTCCAGTTAAGACTCTAGAATATCAGGATTTATGTAAATTTACCTCAATAATATGAATGTTCAGGTTAAGATTGTGCAGTGATATTTATTATGTAAGTTTAGCTGATTAAAGTTTATGACTCTGCACTACAATATATTATTTATTTAAATTACATCATTATTATAATATTTAGGGTCAGACCCTACAGTATTGAGATTAAGAAATCAAATATTCTATAAAATGTAAATACACTGAACTCATTTGGAGATATTTAAGTGAGACTCTACAATATTATTTGACACAAATCTATCTAAATCAAAATTTTAATCATTTTTACTCCAAACATTTACTGGACTGATTTAAATATTAAAATCACTCCTTTCTAATCCTCTGCTGTACGTTCAAACCTGAGGCCTTAAATAGAAACACACAAGTATCTGATTGAAGGAACTTCTGCAGAGTCCTGGTTCCAGAACATGATGATAGAATTATAGACAAACTTTAACAAAAGCTGCCTGAGAGTTTACAGGTTTTTATGTTAGATTTCTTCAGTAATTTAATGAGTTATCAGCAAAAATCAAGTGTTCATTGATGAACTTCATTTCCTAAAACATCCAGAATTGGAGCTCATATCTTTGGCAGCTGTAAAGTTTCTGCTCCTTCAAAGTTCACAACACAATGAATGAATTCCTAAAACACTCTCAATGCTGGAGAGCGTTTGATGCTGAAGCAGTGACCAGTTTTTCTGTTTCTTCTCTGGAGATGCACAATGAGGGACGTCTGCAGAGACTGAGAAAGAGTCTCACCACATCCTGACATGAGGAAAAAGACTTTATTGAAGACTACAATGAGAAAAACTATCAGACAGCAGACGGCTGCATTCAAGGTGAGCTCTGAACATTTGATCTGGAACAGGAATTCAATAACGGCAGCATGAGCTTCATTTCAGTCTGTAGCTGCTGAATTCATGGATGAATCATCTGGCACTAGAGAAGAAGACCATCAAACATCCACGTCAGCTGATGGAGGTCCAAGAGTCTCACCCAACAAACAACCTACAGAGTGAAGACCTCCAATCTGATTGGACGGCCTCCTATTCAGCCACGTGTGAACAAATGCCTCTAAGCTGATTTGTTTTCTAAAATAAATCTAGTTTGAGTCCTAATCTATGCCTGTGTGTTTGCTTCTTTACACTGCTGTTAACAGTTTAGGCTGTTAGATTGTTCCAGATAAGACAAGTACAAGATTCTGGAATATTCCTCCATACTAACTTTTTTTGTCTACAGATTTTTCTAAACCACCTTTGGGTCTATATTTGAGGTTTTAGGTGGAATATTCCTTTTAACAGCCCCTCAGGTGTCTTTGAGGATTTTGGATGGAACACTCGGTTAAAGCAACATTTTAGGTGCATGTCCAAGGATTTTTGGTGGAATGTTCCTTTAAGGTGAGTGTGAGGACCTTGTAGGTGGAATACTTCCTGAAACCAACCTTTTAGGTCAACATTCAAAGATTTAAGGTGGAATATTCCTTTAAACCAACCTAAATTTCATGTTTTGATCATTATCAAGTGAGAAACCTCAATCCAGACTCCTCATAATGACGTTTGAGATTTATGCTGCTGTTATTTGTTTAGTCCAGACTAAATGACAGAAATCCACAACTGTAATTTTATTTCAGGACTCTGTTATTAAATGTCAAAACAATCCATGTGACTCTAAAAACTCAACAGCTTTACAAACTCTAAGATTAAACTCTCCACAAGGAACCAAACTATGATGTTTTTGTGACATTTTGGATGACATACTGAACTAAGATGTTTTTCTTTCTACTTCTTGAAAAGTTTGGTCAATTAAAGACAAAAACTAATATTTTCAGCTGAACTAAAGACAGACTTTGTGATTTTTCTGCTCACATGTGTTGTTGTAAACTTCCTCTTTCAAATAAATAGCCGCCTAACCCCCTGGAAACCAGCGTTTGTCCTGTTTTTGTGTTGCTCCTCGGCGACCCTAGACAGCTGGGTTGTAATGTTTTTTGAGCAACACACCATACTATGACGTTTTTACAATGAGGGTTCTACTATTGAGCCAGTTTGACATGTTCAGGCGTTCTTTGTGTGAAAAGTCAGAGATTTTAGGTATCAGAAGGTGGTTTTAAACTTTCTTTGTTAACTTTCTGCTTCAACTTTAAACTAAATTTCCTTCACTAACCCAGCCCTCTGGACTTCCAGGAAGCTGTGTTCCTATTGGCTGTCCAGGTGGCTGCTTGGTGTCATCAGGAACACCTGAGCAGCTCAGTGTCTTCCTGCTTTATTTAGCTGCAGACAAACATTTCCTCTGCTTGTCTTCACCACTGAACCGGGTTTGGCTCCGTTGCTTCAGTTTGTTCTTTAGGCGTTGGCTTGCAGCTTCCAGCAGTAAAATCGTCTTTAATGTGTTTCTTGGTGTGTTTTAGGGCTTTGTAATGGATAGTTGTCTTGGTAAATGTGGTTTTTCAGCCACAGTTGGCACATGGTGCTAATGTGTGCACTGATTAGTGGATTTGGTACAGCTGTGTCTTTATCTTGGCTGTAGTGAGTCTTTAGAGGTTTTTGCTCAGACACATTCCTTATTCTTGTTTAAGAACACCAACGTTGGTTGTCCAGAAGGTAAGAGTTCCTGTCCTGATTCTCTGTTCTCAGAGGTTCTCTGGTAGGCTGCAGGAGACTTTAGCGTTTGGGTTGTGCTAGTTTGGTTTTTGTATGGTTTCATTTGGACGACTATCTTGAGGCCCCTCCATGTGGTTTAGTGAGGTTTTCTGCAACACTTCTACAAAGCAACCTGCAGCAGAAGAGACTTTGAGAGTTTTTATGAAGTTCTGGAGAGCAGACTTTAGAGCAGCAGAAACATTTATCAGCAGTTTGAGCAGGAGAAGGTGAGCTTCAGAGTAGAAATGAGACGGAAACCTTCTTGACTCGTGTGGTGAGATCCTGTACCAAGAGTTTGAGCAGGTTGTGAAGAGTCTGTAGTTCTTTGGTCTGAAAGCACAAGAAGAGTCGACTCATTAAAGGAGAAAACAGGAGATATTGTTGGTTCTTCTGTCACTCTGCAGTTTCCTTAGACTAAATATCAAGTTTGTATTTTAAGTCATTTACCATGTGAGCCCAAGAAGACTTCAATAAACGCCCTCCATCCCCTGGACACAACATATTTTATTACTATGTTAAATCTTTTTTTTTTTTTTTAAATGTTTTGGAGTTTTAGTCATAGTTTTAGAATAGTTTTTTGTCTTTGCTTGTTTAGTTTTGTCATCTGTGTGAAAAGCGCTAAACAAATAAAGCTGAATTGATAAACTGAATAATTGACTAACTCATGATTGTGACAACAGAAGTATTTTCATTATGATTTAAGAGTTTGTTTCATTTTTATGTTTGGGGTTAAAATTTTGACAGAATTTTTTTTTACAGAAACTACATTTAAAAAAGCAATTAAGTCAAAGGGAAAAAAGTATTTAATACAATAAAACTTTTAAAAAGAAAATTAAACATTAAATACAATTAAATTATATTAAACAGACAAAATATTTAATTAGATAATTAAACAGAAGATAAATTAGATAATTAAACAGAAGATACAAAACATGTAATTATGAAATTAAACAAAATTTTTCAACAAAAATATGAAACATTAAAGATGAAATATTTTAGATAACTAAACATTTAAAAAATACAATTAAACAAGAAGAATATTAACATTTAAAAAATACAAAACATTTAATTAGATTATTAAACCTTTAAAAAGACAAAATATTTAATTAAAAAATTAAATGTTTAATTAAAAAATTAAATCTTAAAGACAATAAAACTTAGGAATTAATAGGAATCAAAAAAAATACAATGAAGCATTTAAAAAGAAAATCAAACATTAAAACGTAAAACATTTAAAAAAGAAAAACCTGAACAAAGATTTAATCGAAAAATTAAACATTGGGAAAGAAAAGGACATTTTTCAAACAAGCCTATAAAACATTTGAAAAAACAACAATTAAACATTAAAAAGAGAAAACATTTCAAAATCAAATCAGACATTAGAATAGAATAAAAGGTGAGAAAAGAGCAAAACTAAACATTTAAGAAGAATCAAACTAAAGACAAAACATTTGAAAAGACACCAGTTAAACTTTAGAAGATCAAATTAAACAGAAGAGACAATAAAATGATTCTTCAAACATTTCCTCTTTCTATGTTCTTGGTTTGATTGTGGACAGATTTACTAAGAACTCATTTCAGAAAACTGCTTTCCAGATAAAGTCTACTAGTAGTTGAAGGCATCGATCAAACTAATGTTACCTTCTGATCTCCACAAACTTTACTGTTCAGTGAAGAGAATCAAAGTTTGTTGAGGATTTCTAAAAAACCCACAGGTGAAGGTCTGAGAAGAACTCAGATGGATGATCTAAATGTCAAATCAAGACTCATGGTCACAAGTTTTAAGGCTTCTGTTAACCAGAAAGTTCAAACTAACAGAGAAGTACTGAGAAACTTTTAAAATTTCAGTCCTCAGACTGTCTGAAGGTTCAAACTAACAGAGAAGTACTCAGAAACTTTTAAAACTTCAGCCCTCAGACTGTCTAAAGGTTCAAACTTACAGAGAAGTACTGAGAAACTTTTAAAACTTCAGCCCTCAGACTGTCGAAAGGTTCAAACTAACAGAGAACTACTCAGGAACTTAGAAGATATCAGCCCTCAGACTGTCTAAAGGTTCAAACTAACAGAGATCTACTGTGGGACTTAGAAAATTTCAGCCCTCAGACTGTGTGAAAGCTCAGGTCCTGAGGACTCGAGAGGTGTGGAGGCTTTGGAAAGTCTTGGAACTGAGGGTTCCACCCTCCAGCACAAAGGCTAAAGTCCCACCCCCTGAGAAAAACGGTCGAGTCGAGACTCGAGTTAAAAAAAAAACTCGAAAACGACAAAAAATAGATGATAAATGCGCAAAAAAAAGGAGAATTAGTATCTGAGCGAATAGCTCAGGGGGATAAGAAGAGAGTCTGCGGACTGGAAGGTCGCAGGTTCAAGACCCGCCAACGGCACTTTTCTTTCTTTGCCTTTGTCAGGATTTTGAGAAAACTTAAGAAGTGTCTGGTCTTGAACCAGCGACCTGCAGCTCCATAGGCAAATCCTTAACTCACTGAGCTACAGATCAGATAAAAAGAAATAAATTCGTCGTCCCTTTGGCATCGTAGTTTCTGTGTGACCACATGGGTGGAGCCAAGGCGGAGTCTGGGTGGAGTCAGGGCGGAGAGTAGGCGGGGAGGTGGGTGGGGGAGTAGGCGGGGAGGCCCCCACCCCCCCCCCCCCCTACTCTCCGCCCTGACTCCCCCCACCGCCCACCACACCTTCCCCCGCCCGACGAGTTTTTCGAGTCTCCACGAGTTCTTCGAGTCTCGACGAGTTCTTCGAGTCTCCAAGGGTTTTCCCAAGTTTCTGGAGTTTCCACCAGGTCGGAGGCAGAACAAGTTGTCATGAAGAGGCCAGGATGGACTGACTTTACAGCGACTAGAAGGAAGACCACTAGAAGAGCAGGTCTTTAACCACCATCCATAAAATCCATGGAGTCGCTTCAGAGAAATGAAGGAAGGTCAACTTTTATCAACCTCCATCCAGATGTTCAACTTGATATCTTTACTTGGACATTTTTAGCACCACAAACCTTTAGTATCACACTTTATTATCATTTATTAGGACTTTAATGGAATCCATCAGCAGATTTAGTTTTTGTTGACAAACTTTATTCTTGTCGTCATGGGACTGCAGTATTTAAAACTCTTCCTTCTATTTGACCTCATGTTTATTAGTTTTAGTGGAGAAACTTATTTTAGTTGTCAATTAGTCTCTTAAAAACCAAATAATAAATTGGATTAGTCAAGAAGTTTAAATTTCTTACTTTGTCATATTTTAAATATGACAAAAAATATCAAAATAACGTGTCGAGACAATTTGACCTGTAATTGGCGTTATATAAATAAAATTGAATTCAAATTGTATGTATCTTGTAATGTTGGAGTAATTCAGCCATATATGTTGGAAAACACATTTTCTTTGTCCATTAATCTGTTGATTGTTTTCTCCAGTAATTCATTTCTTGTTTTGGTTTATAAAATGTCAAACCCAAATATATTCAGTTTACCGTCATAAAAACCAAAAAGATTTACATTCATGATGCAGGAATCAGACAGTTTTTCACTTTTTATCTTAGTTTAGTCAGAAAGATAGTTGATAATGTGTGAATTGTTGCAGCTTGTGAGCAGTAAAAGGTTTTAATCTTTGGGGCCACGTGTCAGAAAACATTTAGAAACCAAGATCAACAAAACACTCAACAAAGATTTGAACATCATTAAAGGGAAATCCAACTTTTGCATGACAATGTCTAATTAAAGGCCACTTATTTCCAACGTAAATGTGTGATATTCATCCTCTGGAGCTTTCTCTTCACATCGTCTTCCACCTGGACTGGTTTGGTCGGGAGCATGTGCAAGAAACATTTGAAAAACTGCACTTTAACATCAATGAATGACACTGAAGTTTAATCTCTACATAAATGAGACTGAGTCTGGATGTGCTGCTCTGTCATTAACTCCTAAGTTTAGGGAAAGTTCAAACAAAAGAGGACAGTTCAGATCAGACTTGAGAATGAGCTTATTCTGAACAAACATCTCAGACTTTCTGACCTTCAGCATCTCTAGCAAGATATTTTAACAACAAGCAACTCAAGAGATCCAGAAGTTGGAGAGAGTTAGCTTTAGCTGAGTCAAAGAACATGTGGGACGCTAACCTAGCAAACATTTCAGACTTTTCTCTGTGAATTCTGGGAAATAATTTCTTATTTAATGACAGAGCTACACATCTGAACTCAGTCTCATTAAAACAGACTCTAATTCAGTGTCATCCATCCATATTAAAGTGCAGTTACCCAAAATGTTTGTTGCATGAGCTCCAACAAAACCTGTCCAGGTAGAAGGCCACTTTGACAAACAGGAAGTGGACGATTCCAAGCAGATTTATAGAAGGGGGAACCAGACTGTACTAAGTGTGGTGGAGTATAGAGGGGTGTTTTGTGGGCTTTTTAAGGCTGATAATGATTATTAGTGAGACATTTGGAGTAGATATTCATTTGCAGTAAATGAAAGTATTTAAAATCTTGGAGTTAAACTTAGAAGAACACAAACTCTAACAGAAAACTTTGTTGATACGTTTTTTTGTTTACAGATGTTAGAGTTTTATTCGTGACGTATAACCAATCAAATCACTCCAGAAGACAGAGCGACCACAGGTAGATAAAGGTTCAGAGCCAAAGTAGCACCATTTTTAAATGTATTTATTACTGTAAATCAGTAAAAAATAAAATACTGATAATCAATAAATCAGTCAGCCCACAATTACTACAATTCTACAATGTATGTCTCTTTCCTTTGACTTGTTATTTGTACAATATACAATGTATATGATGCCGTTTTTTTCATCCCAAAGGCTATACTATGATGTTTTCTGAGAGACATACCATGCTACTCTGGTTGTTCTGGCCCTGCACTCCTCCTCTGTTGTTTTCTGGATTGTACTCAGCTGCATGACTTCGTCCATCCGGCCTCCGTTGACTCGTCCCGCCTGCCGTCTCTGGGGCTGAAGCTGGATTGGAACAGACCAAAGTACAGTCCAATCACGATGCCAGCTGCCTCTCAAAAGGCTCCTTCATCTGGCAGGTGGCGGCACTTCTTCTGAGGGGAAGCTGAGCTGGTCCAGCAGAACTTTGGAGATGTGTTCCAGTGGTTGGTGGATGTGTGGGGAGATAGAGAGGGACCTTTGAATTGTTCAGAAAGGAAAACAGGGAACCCATTGGTAGTTTTAGTTTAGGGTGCTACTGCGGCGTGTTATTGGGTTTTAATTATCTTTTACTTTGTTCCTGGTTGGAATGCCCATCAATGTCAACATGAAGTACACTTTTAGTTCTGTTTATTTTTATTTTACTAACACCCATTTGCTTTTAACTCCCTCACATGTTGTGTTGTTATAAACTTACTCTTTCAAATAAATACTCATCTAACCCTCTGGAAACCAGCGTTTGGACTGTTTTTGTGTTGCTCCTCACCTACTTCAGACAGCCAGGACATAACAACGTTTTGTGGACTAAAGGCTAAAATATGACGTTTTTAGAGCGACTTGCTATGCACTGATGTTTTTAGAGCGACATGCTATACTATGACGTTTTTAAGACCAAAGGCTATACGATGACGTTTTTAGAGCAACATGCTATGCTATGACGTTTTTAGAGCAACATGCTATACTATGACATTTGTTGGACCAAAGGCTATACTATGACATTTTTTGAGCGTCATGCTAAACTATGACAACTGTTGAGCGACATGCTATACTATGACGTTTTTTGGACGACATGCTATACTATGATGTTTTTTGGACTAAAGGCTATACTATGACGTTTTTACAGCGACATGCTATACTATGACGTTTGTTGGGCAACACGCTATACTATAGGCTTTTTTAATTAACACATTAATACGACTTTTTTTTAGTTTTTTTTTTTTTTTAGCAACATATAAGAATTTGAACCGTTTAAAAATTACTGTACTTTTACTTGTGCAATGAACTACTATTCTATAGCATTTTATAGACGACATATTATACTCTGATGCTTTCTTGAATAATATACTATTTTGACAATATCCTGCACTATGACATTTTTGGAACCACATATCATACATGACAATTTTAGGCAACATCCTATCATTTTGGGCTTTTTGAACCACATTATAATCTATGTTTTTTTTTTTTTTTTTGCCGACATGCTATATTATGAACTACAGGCCATACTATGTTATTCTTCAAAAGTATACTATACTTTGACATTTTCTGAACTACATCCTATACTATGGCGTTATACACAGAGTGCTTTGGTTACATGTTGATTCATAATCTAGATTTTTTTCTGTTTTGTTTTTTGATGGGATTACCACAGACCCGACTGTGAACACTGTTGACACCCACCTGAGGGAGACGCTGCCTAAGATCTCAAGGCTGCTTGGTCGTGGTCTTTCTGGTCCTGCTCCAGAACGCCTTCATCAACTACATCTTCTTTTGAAGAGGCCCTCAGATGCTGCGATCTCTGACCTTCAGGAGGAACTGTTACTTTCACTCTGTAACGAGACGGCGGTTATTTTAAAGACCCAGCTCCTGGCGACTGAGTGAAAATTTAACATCCATCAAAACAGAACTACAGACAGTTAAATCTGAGCTGTCGGTCAGTATTTCAAACATCAAGTCCAACCTACTGACAACACAGAACCTTAATCTTACTGTTTTAGTCACATTTAGATTTTCTAAACGTTCCATTAATGTGAACCAGCGTCTCCATGAACAGTTTTATTAACTAAATGCACCACATTACAGTAACACAACACACTTCAGCTGTTTACATGAAACTCAACACAAACATCGTTAGCTTGATGCTACGTTAGTTTAATGCTACGCTAGCTTAATGCTACGTTAGCTTTAATCAGACTACGACTGAGCAGCTAGCTCGGTTAGCATCGCTAACATTAAAACTAATATTTACCGGATGCTAACTTTCTTCTCTGGTCAACATACACAGAAATAAACTCCACCAACATCTTGACTGCATGGCACACATTATATCTGACACTACACCTGCATATAAAGTACATTAAAAGCGGCACCGATACGAAAATAAACATTAACTTACCGAACTATCAGAGTCTTTTCAGTGTCTGCTGGTAGAATCAGCTGGAGGCAGAAAACTGGTTAAAACAAGCCAACGGGCAGGAAAACTGTCTGTGGGAAAGGTTCTGCTGCTCCACCGATAAATAAACCAACAGTTATTATATCAGAATTAATCCAAACGAGGAGAGCAGAGTCTCTGCTGCCTCCTCCGTAGGACCTGTCAACCATTCCAGACCAGACTGTCAGTCAAGTAGCCCCGCCCCCTGGCTTCGCAAAACTTTAACGCTTTCTATAAAAAAATCAATATTGATTTATTTTAAGATCGGCCACCTGATCTCTCATTTTAGCCATGAAAACTAACAACAACAAAAAAAAGATATACAGTCAATGCACCGTACTCTGTTTGGCTCCACACTTGCTGATGACCACTTCCGGTCTCAGAAAATGAAAAAACGGACCTTTTTTCGTTTCTGTCTCTTACTGATTTTACTTTTTTGTTATTATAAATATAAAATGAAAATCAAAGCATTTTAAAAATTTCGTATATCCCTTTTTGATCATGAAAAGGAAAAAGGCCTTGTATTTCAATTTTAATTTTTGTATTTTAAAACGAAAATCAAATAACTACTCGTTTCAGAACGGAAAATCCAATTGCCAAAATGTACACGGACCAATCCGCTTGTTCAGCATCAGTTTTCCCATCTATGTGGGCTCAATAATGGTCAAGGATTTAATTTCATGAATACGTTGATTCATCCATCCATTTATGTATTGATCTGTGCTGACTCCTTTTCATAGTAAGGGGTCATTGCCAGGACTTGTATAGTCCGATGTTTGCTGACTCAATATAAATGACTCTTTTTGCTAAATAATTGTTCATTTGTTGATCTATTCATCTATTTTTCTGGCCTTTCTCCATTTGATGGTAGCGGGTCATTGCGATACCATAGCATGCCAGTTATGACCCAAATACCCCACTGGGACTAAATAATGTGTATTAATAAATGTTGTTAATGAATTAATAAAGTACGTAATTAATTAATTCACTTCTTCCTCTCTGAGCTGACTTTTCTCATTGTCCCTATAGACACAATGTTGGTTTATGATTTAATTCATTCATCTTTCTCTGGGCAGTAGCTAGCAATAGTTTGGCAGTAGTTCATTCATTTGTTGATTCATTCATTCATTCATTCATTTGCATCTGAAATAACAGGTAACACATACTAAATTGACGTTTTTCCCACATTTTGGACGACATACTAAAACTATGACATTTTTGTCATATTTTGGACAACATACTAAACTATGACGTTTTTTTCATATTTTGGACGACATACTAAACTATGACGTTTTTTTAACAATTTGGACGACATACTAGACTATGACGTTTTAGTGATATTTTGGACAACATACTAAACTAGGGCGTTTTTTTTCCACATTTTGGACGACATACTAAACTTTGACGTTTTTTCCACATTTTGGACGACATACTAAACTACGGCGTTTTTTGACGTTTTGGACAACATACAAAGCTATGACGTTTTTTTAAGTTGATTTTTTGGGCCCTTTTGTTGATTTTATTCAATAGGTAAGTAGAGAAGAAAACACTAAGGACCTGCAGTAAAGGGCTATGAGCTGGAATCAAACCATCGTCTCTGATACAGTCCTCTTGACAAGCCGCCATCTCAACCACTTAAGCTACATGGGTACTTGATTTCTATTTGTTGGACGACATACTGAACTATGTCTTTTTTGTGACATTTCAGACGACATACTAAGCTATGATGTTTTAGTGACATTTTGGATGACATACTAAACTGTGACGTTTTGGTCATATTTTGGACGACATACTAAACTACTAGAAAAGCACTCAGAGAGCGCAGTACTCCGCCAAGGCTGCTCAGTTGACATATAATTTCCAACGGCTGAAGGACTTAATAAAAAATGACCTTGTGCTGAGCACAGGCATGTCTTATGCATTTGCATGTTATATATGGATACCGAATCACATGTAAATTACTCTTATAAAGGTCTGTTGATCAATTCATCACTTTTGGCAAGCCTTTGTTTTACTAGTGTTAAAATATCTGTTCCCTCCATGCTTTTATTTTGAAGGCGTATTTTTAATGTTATGGGCTTCTATTTTGTCACCATTCCAGTGGCACAGGAAATGTTTATCTAAGAAGCAGTTTCATGACATGTTGAAGACGCTGCTGAAAAGTCCGAAAATTCACGTGAAGATGAAAGAAAACGGTTCCAGCTGTTGCTGTCTAGTAAAGGATGTGTCTAAACTTAGAAGCAGCTGGAATGTAAACAAGCTCTGACAGTGTTTCCTGAAGAAAGGAGTGAAGGACACAAAGGTGAATTTGTGTTCAAAATAAGGCTGACGGCTGAACGTAAATAAAGGCTTTGTGAAACATCAGGAGCTTCACCATTGTCTGGCTGGGGTTAGCGACATACATGACCTAAATATGTAGCGGGACTCAGAAACAGCCCACAGTTTAATCATTTGTTCCTTGGATGATTTCCACTGATATCAGTCATTTTGTAGTAGGATCGCAATCATGTGATTGTCAGCAGGTAACTGACATAGTGTTCACTTGTTGTCATGGTTACAGCCGGCAGCTATATCTGGCAATGGGAAATCCTTAACAAAGCCATGGATCCAGACTATAAGCCGCATCACTGTGGAAATTTAATGAGGTGGTCCTTGTGTCATTTCTGACCTCCCCTAAAAATTTCAACCAAATCTGTTAGTGTGTTTTTGAATGTTTCACACTGACAGACAGACAGACAGACAGACAGTCAGACAGATTCACAGACAAATGTACGCCAATCGTCACAACCCTTCCTTGGCAGAGTAAAAATTTAAAAAGTAAAATAAGTTATTGCATAAGAATCCACTGCCTTTAAAGTAACTAACCAAATTCATCTGCCGCCAGTTTGTGCTAGAAGTGACACGATTAATGAAATGGATCATCTGAGCGTAGTGAATGTGTCTCAAATGACTGTAGTATAAAGACACTTGAATCTCAAAGGTCCAGTTACTGATGTATCAGTACTCTTGGCCTATATCCTATAACTTTCTTTTCCAACAAGACAATGACCTGAAGCATACAACCAAAGATACACAGAAGTTGTTCAAAGACAACAAGATGAATATTCTGGAGTGGCTGAGTCGGAGCACAGACCTCCATCCAGTGGAGAATTTATGTCTGAACTTGAAAAGGGCTCTTCACTTGAACAGCTAAGAAGAATAGGGTAAAATTGCAGTGTCCAGATGTGCAGGGCTTATTGAGAACCTATTTACACAGACTCAATGCTGTAATTGCGGCCAAACGTGCATCTACCCAATGCCTGAAGGGGGTAAATTCTTATGAAATGTTTTATGTATACATTACTTTGTAGAAATCTGTTTTCACTTTGAGATAGAAAACTTGTTCAAACAAACAAGTTATACTGACCACGATTCAAAGTAAAAAAGCATTTAAAGCTGAAGACCTCCAAGGGGACTGAACACTTTTTATAGGCACTTTTTTAATGTGCCTGTGAACAAAAATACCAGATATTTTTGGCATCAGTTTTCACTTCACTATACAAACAGCCACAGCAACCGGGAGGAGGCTGTGTTGGTGCAGCCAGGTCTTGAATTTGTCCAGAAGTTCAGACTTGTCAGTCTTCCTTTGCCCTTCTTCAGTCTGCTTCACCACATCCAAGACATTGGTGCTATCAGCCAAGGATGCATCAAACCGCTTCCCTTAAGCATTTCACTGAGTTGTCGGCAATAGTTGGAATGATTTCTCCCTGGACATGGAGGCTGAACTTGCTGGTAACTTTGCCTGTTTTGATGACCAATCGCACACATCTTGCCTGAACAGGTGTTGCTGTTGTTATTGTACTGCCATCCATGAACCCATGCAGTGCTAGTTGGATGATACCCGGCTCCAGTGTGGGGTCGCAGGTTATGCATTCTGCTCCGGTTATGAGTAGGTTCATCAATGATGGCTTGACTTTGTTGAATCATTCTCTATTCATCTTTATCATTCAGTCATTCAACTCCTTTTCGTGGTGTGAGGTACCATTTTTCCATAGCTTAAGATTGTGCTGTTTGTTTCTGTTATTTAATTTATACATTGATTTGCTCACCCGGCTGCACACTAACCTCCTTTTCACGCATTTTGTGTATCTCCTCTGTCTGACTTGTGCACGTTTGGAATGTGGGGAAAAGATGAACAAATTTCCAATCCATCGTCTCATTTTGTGTGATATGAGTTACACTGGTGAGGTCTTTGTGGCATGTGTATGTGTGTGTGTGTGTGTGTGCATGTGAGATGCGTTACTGTCATATCTGTGAAGTATTTGGTAGAGGGCCAGGTGCCGCCCTCAGTTTTCAATGCTGCCTTGTAGCAGTGTTGCTGATAGAGCACCAGCATGCAGCTGCCTCTTATCACCCAGAGCCAACAGGTGTCCTTGTGAGGAGGCTTCATGACGTAAAAGCTGAACTTCACCTGCTGACCAGATCAGCTAACCTCAAACTGCAGTCACACCATGTAGGGAATGGCCTTAGAACATGTTTGTGAATAGCAATTGTGACCTCTGAAGCCCCAAGAATGCTCAAGCGTAAACATGATATTACAAAAGGCTGTCACTGCACTTTGTTTCCCCTGTGTCAGGACAACAAATGTGTCTCATTAAGTCTGTGAAGTGCTGGTCAGGGGTCACAAAAATGCATTTTCTATCTCAATTCTGCAGATTCAGTTTTTTTCCTTGTTCAACCCAACATGTTTTCTGGAACATGAAAAACACAGCCTTCTTGTTTGTACACAAGACACATATTACCTGTCACACAAACCCATTGTATGCCAGATATGTTTTTATAATGCACTCAACACAGAGAATAAAACAACAGAGTAAATGACAGAAAATTAATAGAGTGAAGAAGAGCAAAAGAAAACTCACGATGACAAAATGACATAACAAATGAAAAAAAATATTAAGAGCCAAGACAAATTCTATATGTTCTTAAAGATGTGTGTAGGTAGCATAGTAAGTGAAGACGTCAGATTCAAGGTAGGTAAAGTGGGCGGGTACAGCAGCAATGGATCAGGGATGTATTTTGTCACAGGAAAAATGTTTGTTTTAAACTCCTAATGTTAATAAGGAAGCACTTACATTGGCAGTGCTGTGAATTTTTAAACAACAATAATTTCCAGCAGCTAAACTGTGCAGGAGAGGCACCTGATAACTGGGAGACAGAGCCTTCAGTTATCAGCTCCTTTCCTGTGGAACCAGACCCCAGTTTGGTTTCAGGAGGCGGACACCCTCTCTATTTTTAAGCCCAGGCTTAAAACCTTCCTTTCTGACAAATGTTATAGTTAGAGCTGACTTGGGTGATCGTGAGGGGGTCAGCTGGAGTCCGCATGTACGAGGCACAACTGACTTCTTCTCTGACGTCCCTTAGTTATGCTTCTAGTTATGCTGCTATAGGCCTGGGCTGCTGGGGGATCTCTCTGGATGCACTGAGCCCTTCTCTCATTAAAGATGTATTTACTGTATGTATGTATGTATGTATGTATATGTATATGTATATATATATATATATATATATATATATATATATATATATATATATATATATATATATATATATATATATATATATAGTCAAAGACTTGCAGTTATCTAAAGTTAATTAAACTGTTTCCCCATGTGAAGCGCTCCCATTCATTGGGTTACTGCACTTTTGTCATCACTGTTGTTATCTTTCGTTTAAGCAGTTTTTGTTAAAAAAAATCACATTTCCGTGCTTTATGTTTTCTTAAATATATATTTTCATTCTGACAACTTATGGTGCGACTCCAGCTGGCAATATATAATTTGTTTGCTGTCAGCTATTCTTAAATTTGAAATGCAGGAAGCTGTGAGCCACACTGGCTTGTATTCTGTTGGTGTTTTGTCTTTTTAAAGAACTTGTTATGGAGCAGTGGTCAGAACCAGTGTTAACTTTCCTATTCGACAGATCTGTAATGGCACAACCTCTTTCTAAACTGTCACTTTTACATTAACAGAGTTGTTGGTAAGAACCCAGCTGGCAGGAAATGTTCCCACAATACTGGATAATAAACTTGCATGTTACAATAATTACTTTTTAAAGAAAATGTTTTGATCAAATCCTCAAAGAGTGTTTTAAGAATATTTTAATGTCCATATACGAGGATGTTCCCATAACATAAAGGAGTAATGTTCTCCAAATTGGCTTTCCAATTTCAAAGTAATTCTAAATTCAACACCTCTCTGCCAACTGCTTCCAGTGACAATCACAGTTCACTAGTTTATTTGCATTTATTCACTGTCTGTTGTTGTTTATTGTTGTTCGGAGTATTAGTTAATAAATGTTTGTGCATAATTATCATCGGTTTTGTAATGAAAAAGTAATGAAAAGGTGGCCATGTGGTAAAAACTTGTTAGCACTCCAAATGCTTCTGTGGCTGGAAATAGCTCCTAATAAAGGCACCATTTACTTCATTGTTACGTTTGCAGAGAAAAGTCTGTCACGTAGTTATGTAACTATAACTACAATAAGCAATACAATTGAAAGGCAATGAAAGCCTGTGTTTTCAATCATCTTCTCGCCAATAGAAATGGACTCATATATGAGCATGCGATTGTCTATCAAAGTGAAAAGATTCTTTAGACTATTTTATTTTGGTTGCACTTCTCTTTTCATGCTTGCCATTTTCTCGGCCTTCAGGTGCATGCTGCGCTTATAGGGAAGTAAGTGGTATTGTGCAACATGTGAATGAGTTTTTAACCATGCTAGTAGCAACCACTCTCAGATAGACTGAAAAGTGCCCCTGCATACAACATTGATCAGAAAAATATCTTGCACAGACGCTCTGAAGTTCCGGAAGGTTTTGCTTTACCTCTGACTTGCTTTCGGTGAAATATCTCAACCACTATTGGACTGCCATGAAATTATGTGCAGGTATTTATGTCTGCCTGAGGATGTTTTGCAGTACTTTAGCAATCACTTGTCTTGCACATTGTCACCCCTCGCCTGTCTGGAAGTCAGAAAATTTTTCTAGGATTTATGGGAAAAAAAACAGCCCTTTTCTATAAGCTAGTGATAGAATTTGTCGTTGCGTTTGAAACTTTAGTGCCATAAGGAAATCATGACCATTTCTGAGTGGTATTTAATCAGCCTGACAGAGCACAGCAACAATGGTCCATAGTCAGCTGAGATGAGAATTTTCATCAGACTACATAAGTTAAACGTCGCACTCTGCAGCAGTGCATTTCTTAGAGGGATAGAGGTTTTACCTGTTCGGTAATGTAGTTTATGTGGGCTTTGTGTGGATTTAATCATGCTGCTGCAGCTGTCCAGTTATACCAGGGTATATTTTTTTCAGGTGAGACTTGAGGCTTCCACATTCTGACTTCAAATGCAAATATAAACCATGCAAATCAAAAAGGATGTTTGAGACTCAGCAAAGATTTTGGAGTTAATTCCAAAACGTACAGATCCATCAAGACAGCAAAATAGTTTTTCCCCCCAAATGACTATCAAGATCATCACATGCTTGCATACTCGATACTTGATTTTCAGATTAAAGAAACAGACATGACATCTGTCCTTCAATTTCTGTATTATCAAAGTTCAGCACAGTGAATACAGAGATACCAGTATGGTGAGAAAAATGGATCTTTATCTGGCCAATTTACATTACAATATATTTTGCAAAGCGAATGAATTAACATAAATGGAATTATTTCAACCTGATTAGACCTTAACAGCACACACAGTTCACAAAGAGGGTGACTAATTCATATTCCAAGCATGCCTCCCAGTTGAGTTAAAATATTATCAGCCTTTTGACCTGATTTCATTGTCCTTCTCAGGCGGAGCCCAGTTGCATCACAAAGCAGCTGTGTGACACTGAAGCTGGTTACTTTGACATTCTTTGTCTATTTAATCTTTCTGTTGCTGAGATGTTTTCTGCAGTGAACCCAACATAATACAAAAAAGACTATATTCAACAAGCCAGTTACCAAGTGCAGCCTTGCTGTGTTTAACTTTCCATTAGCAGCTGAAAGCAGCAAGCTTCAAGTGGTGGTACAAGATGACCACAGCAGGGTTAACTGCATAGCCGCTGGTGGCATAACAGGTCTGCAAAAGTAAAAATATGCTTTAACCTTAACGTGTCAGCAAATCCAAGTCCACTTAAATAAACTGGATATCCACCTAATAGATGCCTTTACTTTTGATACTTCAAGCGCATTTTGTTGATATTGATGAATGCTGAATGCAAGACCTTCACTTGTAATCATGTTTTTTTTTCATTGCAGTATTGCTGCATTTACTCAAGTATCTGACTACCTGATCTCCCACTGTAGAAACTACAGTACTCATCATAATCTGTGTATATGAAGAAGAAACTGACTCTTAGGTTTACTTTACATCCTTTGTTGCTGTTACATGTCTCTCCACTTATTTGCTCTCATATGCAACTGACTGTCATCATCTTAAACCTGATTTTCCATGCCATCACCAGGTAATTATTTACTATGTTTACTTCTGTCAGTGTGTTTTATATTTTGACAGTTTGGGGTGATGATACAGTTCTGTAGAATTGTGTAATTAGACCATTCATGTGCTGACTGGGAAATCTGAGTCAGCTACATGAAGAGGCTAGTCTAATCTTGATAATATCTGGCTGAATGTAACCTGATCTGCAATGTCATAAATAATCGTGAACAAAAGTTTACATACACTTGTAAAGACCTTGAAACACATGCATCTTTGTCACAAATAACAATCATACATTTTGGTTCATTCAAAGATATATTATAGGTCTTCTGGAACGATGACAAAATCTGCTGGGTCAAAAATATACATACAGCTACTTGAATTATCAGTTCTAGTGATGTAGAAAGCTGTGGGAATCAATTGAAAGTGCCATGGCCTCTTAAATTTTCATGAGTGATTATGACTGACTACAGCTGCTTCCCCGAGTCAACTTAATTACAACCCATTTGATAGACTCAAAGTCGAAGGAGCAGAGTACAGATATGAAACAACAAATCTTGACTTCAACAAGTGAGGAAAGTCACTTGGAGCCATTTCAAAGATGTTTCAGATTACAAAATCAACTGTGCAATCAGTTGTTTGCAAGTATAACAAACTGAGGTAAAAACAAAATGGGCAAAGGAACACTGAATCCAAAATTAGAATTGCTGTATGTATATTTTTGACTCAGCAGACTTAGCCATATCAGTGAAAACCCCAAAATGCCCGATTGCTTTTTGTGATGCGTGTGTTTCAGTCATTCCATTCTAGAAAATTAAGAGTTGTAGGAGTCATGGGAAACTCAAGGCTGTCATGATCTACATTGTCTTTCAGAGTGTATGTAAACTTCTGTTCACAGCTGTGCTCCTGTACTGTACAGGCATTACTGAAGACATTCAGCATTTTATCCACAACAGAAGGGACACAGAGTAAGGAAAGGAAAAAGGTTCCTCCATCATACAGAATTATGCTAATGTGTGCCATGCTTTATGCATGAATTCAAGTTCACATTTCTCAAGAGAAGTCTCTACTTAAAATCATGTTAATTATACTTTTGGACTTCATATTTTTCAAAGGAAATAAGATCATCTGTCCTGCTGCAGATTTATGTGCATTTAGCAAGGTAGGTTTGCTATTCCAGGTGCACCATTTAGCATCCTAAGTGACACTGTGTTGCTAAATGCATTGCAACTTATAACTTTCTGTCTGGAAACAAAGTCAACAATGTTATAATGCAATATGCATTTCTACTTTGATTTTGGCATTTTTAGTTCGATTAGATCATGTTTAGGTGCACAAAATCATTTTTAAAAATCCAATTTGAAATTTTAATTCACATCAAGCAACAGTTCATACAACGTTGCCTAATATGGTGCCAGACTACGTCAGACAGCTGATAGATAATATAACATCATCCGCAGCATGGGGCAACACTATTACAGCTACAATATATGGTGTTAATGAAGTGCAAATGAAAAGCAATCTGGTGAAGTCCTCTGATGAAAGCAGCATGTGCACACAGAAATATCGAGGTATAACGCAAACATGCTAAGAATAACCTGTGATCATGGGAGCAATAAACAAAATTATCATACTGCAGTTATCAGCACAGTCAAAACGACTTTATGCACTCTGAAGTGCAGGATCCCGAGGATGATCCTGAGGTCCTGCATGGATTTCAAGGACCTCTGCATCTCCAATCCTCTCTGCAAAGAGACACTCCAGTCAGATTCCTATAGGGACAGCACTTTTACATTTGCCACCTGCTCTACTCTGAAAAGAATGGAAACTCATTATGCAATCAGCAGTTGTTTTGTGAATGTTTAATTCTTACTTGCACTAGATCAGAAAATTGCTCTTTTTCTGCAGCTACATATTATCATAGATACAGATCATTGAATCAATGACATACTGTATAATGCAAAAGAGGCAGCATTTTGTCTACATTGTACATTATTATCCATGCAGATACGATGCAGACAGATATTGCGCAGTGAGAAAGACTGCAGGACCACTGCTCTGACTGTTTTGTGATTATTGTGAAACTGCATAGTCTACACCCTTTAAGAAAAAAATACAATGGACAAATCAATCAAGAAAATTTGACAGGAAGACAATGAACATTTCAAAAGAGGAGCTGGCTGAAGGATTTTATTGATTCTCAGGGTCTCCTCTGGTTTCATCAAAAAGATTGATGCTAAAAAACGTCACACTTAAAATTGATTGTATTGTATAAGACAGAGTGATGTTACTTAATCCAAGGATGCACATAAAAGGCAACTGCATAAAAAAATACTCAATCATGGCAATAAAAGAAGGAGCAAAAAATGTTGTGTTCATAATAAACAGCAAACTGAGACACACAAGGAACAGAGGAAGTGTTGAGTTACCTGGTTTGTCATCGCCGGAAATCGGATTCGCTTTGTATGAGCTGTGGAGGAAAATAAACAAGATTAAAGATGTCAAACTTGAAATATTTGCCAGCAGAGAAAACTGATGAAAATGTGAGTCATCGCTCTGACCTCGTTCTCCAGGGTTTTCTCCACGGCTGGTCAAATGATGGACTGTACGCTGGTGGAGATGCACCTGGATGAAAAGCCTGGAGCTGCTGGAAGGTTCACTGGTTACGACGGCCTGAGAGGTCGACGCCGTCCAGAGCTCGTCTGAGCATCCCCATCACAAGGTCCTTCTCTGAGGGTGTGTTGAATCACATAACACCAGCAGAAGAGTTATCACAGTAATACAGGAAAATATATGCTTTCAGTGGTTCACTCAGAGAGCTCTATGAGTTGCAGTAATTAAATACACAACAGAAAACCTTTTTAACTGGAGTCCTTAAACGCATTCATCATTAAAAAAAAATTTCAGTATCAATAATTAGCACAGATGAGGTTCATATTCACAAGATGCACCAAAAAGAAGAAGAAGAAAGTGTGCACAGCTTTTTTTAATCGATTCAAGGCAATATTATACAGCCGTGGCTCACCAAGTGAATTAAAAGCCAAAGAATTATAATAAGAGAGATCCATTACTATGAGCTATAATGCCACTGGTACCACATCTGATTGACAAGTTTCTGAGATCTCTGTCGTCAATAAGATCAGTCATTACCTAAAAAAGTATTGCACACAATCAGTCGCATGTTAAATGCCCTGTAGTGAATAATCAGCGCTGTGCAGAAAGTAGATGTCCCTCTTTTGCTGGATTTAAGAGCATTGCCTCTGGGCTATGGTTGACACGACCTACCAACTACTCAATTTTCATACTTTGAGAGAGATATGTATTGATAAGACTCTATTTTTAACAATATCTAAGAATGAGTATTTCAGTTTGGATTGCAGCCGTCTGCAGAGGACATTTACAATGGCGTTATGGGTATTTCTAGATGCTTTTGTAAATTATTAACTATTATCTATTATTATTTACTATTATTATTAACTATCAGTGGTCTGCAGGAGGCAAAGTAAAAAATAAAACAGTCTGATTATTTTCTTTATGGTATAATTCAGGCACATGGCCACAAGTGATGCAAGACACTGAATCAAGAGTTCAAATAATTTAATGAAACTGACTAAACATTAAGAATTGATATGTATAGGGCATTTAGAGTGTAATTATGGGTATTTGTCCATAGTTTTATTAACTTGTCTGTCATAACTGGGGTGAACATCAGATTCTCTACAGCAGTCGGCAGGTGACACAGTAAAAATTCTGATTCTTTTTTGACCGTATAATGCAAAACCTTAACCACGCCAGTTTGCAAAACATCTGATGAATAACCTTTAGTAAGCTATATGCCGATAGAAACTTAAAAAGGAATTAAATTGCAGTATTCATTAAAGAATTGATATTAGAAAAATATTTAGCATGTAAAACCCAAAGCCAGTGTACAGAAATGTCTTTTTTTAAATGTAAAGTAGGGCAAGATCTGAGCAGCAAACTCATTCTGACCATTTGCCAACCATCTGAGAAATGCCTAGTTGATATAAATTCACTGCCATTGGCTTGTAATGTGTCATATATTATGCCATTTGTGGGTGGAAGCAGACTTTGAAAGGCTCCTGCAATAGAAAGCATTAGTCTGGAGACTCCAAATGTAAGTGAGAGTTGGTTGTATTTATAACTTGGCTCTCCATGTGGAATGACGTGTTTTACCTCTTTGGCCTGCAAGCAGAAGCCACTGCTACACTGTGGACAGTGAGTCTGTCTGCAGGATCTGACAGAGCAGCTCCAAAACCTGACACCAGAGCAGCAGACCATCACAGCATTAGTTCACAATCCACAAAAACTTCACAACTTACATCAAGCGCCTCATTAATCTCCTGTGGTTCTCTGTGACAAAGCTGCGTCGAAGGCTATTTTTTAACAAGTATAACTTTAGACCAAAAGCTTTGCTCTCTGAATTATTTCTGTGACTTTGGAAATCTGCTTTAAAACCCTTCTTTACTGAGATAAAATATTACTTAGCTGTGCTTCATTTCAACGCCAAACTACCCCAAAATGCCACTTTTTGACGATTACAAAGGAACTCAAGATGAGTGGAGCCGTGAGTCACCGTGAGTTCTTGATCCTGGAAGGGTTGAGGATACTTTAGGTGCTGGGAATGAGATCTGTGCAGGTAAGACTTGCTGGATGGAGAGATGATTCTCCCAGTATCAGCTGAATACTGAGTCTTTTGGCACACAAATTCATCCTCAGGTTGGTCCTGGAATATATCGATACATGCATCCAGTTTAATATCTACAGGGGCTAGGAGGAGCCATACAAAATTAATAAGACATAGAACACTGCCATGCTAGCAGCTTGATTCTTTTGTTTTGTCAAGCACTTTATAGCTAGAATTGGGCAAACTGTATACAATGTTTCTGCATGCCAAAAGCCTCTTTTGCCATATTACAATTAAAAATTCCACTTCAGGTGATCTCTACTGCTAGAAAAGGGCATATTATACTATTATACTGAAATTTTAGTGCAAAGAGGTATGTTGTAGCTTCAGGCAAAAACAGTAGCTAGGCAAAAAGTGTGTTGTTATCTGGATTACAGCAATATACATACCTCATTTTTCCCAATTGTGCTCGAAAAGACAGATTGACTTTTGCAACAAGTTCTTTAAGTTCATCCCTCCAGGCTTCTGAAAACAGTGCTGTGAAATAAATACGGGAAATGACTCTCATTATTCTAAATCTAAATTGCATTCTTTCATGGCACAGCTTCAGAAAAGTAATGAGAAAATTTAGGTGCCCTGTACGCACTTAAACCTCACCTGATTTATTATTGTTTCCGCTGACTGCATGGAGGTTTTGAGTGAGTGGGAAGGTAAGAGCGGGCCCGGGTGATTTCCTGAGGACGTGGCTCTTGAGAAGTGGATGAGGAAATAATGATGAGGTGACACACCAGTCATCTCGTACCATGCAAATTGGCCTGCCATTGAGTCCTGTGGATGGGAGAGCAGCTTGGTAATGACTATGCAAACAGAAGATAAAGTACTTCAGAAGTAAGGGACAATCAAACCTGTACCCTGAAGAACTACAGCCATTAGATTCCCTGCTGAGACTAAATGCAGCAACTTCATGGCCACATCAAGGAGAAAAGTGACTCTTCTACCAATAAAGCAGTCGTCTCTTTCATGGAAGATATTGGTAATACAGGTGCCCAAAGAGCAGGCCATGAAATATTTCATTTGAAGTGTATGTAACTTGTGAATTATTTCTAATCTCAGGCATGGACACTGTCAGGGTTAATGGTCTCATTTATCTTGTTATTTAAAGGATTTTCAAATCATCACCACCTGAAAATGTGGGTGTGAGACTTTCCAGTGGTAGAAATTTTACGCAAAGCCTCAAAGTGCTTGGCAGCTGCAAAGAGAAAACCCTACTTGGGGGAATCAGAATAAGCTGCACATGCAAAATTATCACATGAACATATTAACAGAAGAGTTTTTAATGTAATAGGAAGCTATTCAAGCAGCATGAATTGTCTTAGCATCTGCTAACAAGTCTAAAAGATCATCTCTGTCCATCAACTTTACATATTTAGAATTTTTCTCCCAGAAAGTAATCCCTGCATATAATGGCTCAGAAGTAAGTATACCCTGTTGCTTCTTCTAGAATGTGCCAATCTATGAAATCCCTGCATTTTTTTGCACCCACCCACCCATAGCCACTCACTGCAGCCCAAGCACTGCAGCTCACCTACAACTCAGCTTGAACACCACAAAACTACTCTGCACTACATAATGGCAAGTAGTAATACTGGAGTAATTTATCCATACATGTTTGACCAAGAAATTGAGGATTGGTTCCTTAGGTTTGTTCTGTATGAGACTCTGGAAGTCTAATCTTTCCAGAGATTCTGAGATTTTAGGGTGGAAATGCTCAGCCATGGTGTCGACTGCTAATTTAATTCATGATTTGCCTTCCAGCATATACACGACACTATAGACATGTTTACAAGGTAAAAAGCTTGATTTCCAATGCAATTTTTAATACAATGGTGAACATTTTTATATAATAATGCATGGTATCCCTGATCTTTCCTGTAGCTTCACCAGAAGACTGAAATTTTGGGTTGTTATTGAAAAGAAGCTTGTACATGTGTTTAATAAGGAAGATCTGTTCCCTCATGAATATGAGCTTTTCCTGCTGCATTAGTCTTTCCATCAATTCCATTTTCCCATGCAGCCAAAACACTTCACTCTCAATCTCGATGTCTCTGCTCCCATCCAATAATCTATCCACGACTCAGTCAGGCTGTAGATTCTTTTAAATCATTGCAGTTCTGTCACTCTTTCTCCCAGCTGCTGAACATTTTATCCTCCTCCTCTCCATCTGCACATTATCACAGCTAGTTTCCATTAAACCATCTGCTCACTTTGCAGTGGGTCTTGTCGTCATGTCTTTTCTCCATTGTGTGTTGTTTGTGTTGTTGTTTTGTCTGTCACTCTATGCACTCCTGAAATCACTTCAATATTTTATGTATTTTTCAGCTGTTAAGCGTCTTATGCAACTGATTTACTTTCATCTTACAAAGCCATTGGGGCAAATTGACTGTTCTCTATTTTTTGAGGTTTTTGACCATTGTTGCAAAACTAATTATCCTGCTGTCAGCTTCAGCTGTGCTTTGTTTTTAGAATTTACATGCAGACCATGTTAGCATTTAGCTCAGAACACTGCTGTTTTGTTTAGTAGAATAGATTGAAAATCAGCAAGTCTGAGTCAAAACAGGACAAAAGGTACTTTTTTTCAAGATTAAAACAATCTGCAAATGATATCTTGATATAAACATGTCCACAAAACATTAGTGTTTCATTTTTACTTTTTTATGTAAGATTTGTTTTTGTGCTTCTTTCTTTTTTTTTTTTAATGAATCAAAAATGATGAAAATAATGACAATAAATAGAAATATAAATCATGTTCCAAACATCTCTGAACTAAGAAGGAAATCAAGGTTCAGCTTGAATCAGTCACTGTTTATAAGCTTGTTTATTAAACTTTCAGTCGATGCTGATCTACGAAAGAAACCATAAAGTGCATTTTTGGTTGTTAACCAAACCAATTACTCAATATGAAATCAATAATCAATCAATAGATGCTAAAGCGCTCAGGGAGACTGCAGTGTCAGGTGAAAATTCTCTACAGTTCCCTCTGAATGGAAACACAGGCAGGTGTCAGAAATAATCTGTCTTTTAACTTGTGTTGAATAGTCAATTATGGTGATCAATAATTGCTCATTTCTCCATCCAGTAATGATCATGATAATGAGTGGTAACAATTAAACACAGCTGTAAAAAATGCGTATAATTATTTGAAAGTTGTTTAGAGGAAAGGAAAGGAAAGGAAAGGAAAGGAAAGGAAAGGAAAGGAAAGGAAAGGAAAGGAGTTAGTTTAGAGACCTTGTTCTGCCTACCTTGAATATGTGTCGCCCGTTGTGGATGAGGGTTGTGCTGGGAGAAGAATGAGTGGTGACTCAAGGCCCCAAAGTGTGGGCTGCTTTTTGTCAGTGTCTTGGTAAATTCAGTGTTGAATGGGTCTTGATTTATTTGATTGTGGCTCCTTTCTCCTGTCGTTCCCTGGGAGTCTGGTGCTGTCAACATATCTGAGTGACGAATGGTAGTTTTGTCTAAATCAGAAGGAGAAAGAAGAAGTGAAAAGCTCTTTTGATATGATGTGACAGAAACACCAAAACCTTATTATAGTAGTAGTTTTTTGCTTCAAAGTTGCTAAAAACTAAACACCTGAGAACCTATCAACTACCCTGGTGCACACAACTCTGACTTCATTAACTAAACTTCAAGAACAAGTAATGTGTGTTTTGTGTCTGATTGGAAAGAAATGCATCAGGTAAACACATTTTGAGAAAATAAGATTGAAGGACCACTTTACCTCTGAAAATAGGGTGCAGCTTCAAACTTCTGGTAGTCAATGTTTGTGTTGCTTTGGTTGCTAAGAAACCTCAACTAAACAATGGCATCTGTGTACTGGCACACTCAGTCAGGAGTTTAGACTGGATGTGCAAAGCGAGTGCGATTTACCTATTGTATAATATTCTATAATTATGTATTGTATGAACAGCTGAAAAATGAAATTAATGCAGAGAGAAGAGACACTGCACCTGACCACACATAGTTTTATCTGGCTGTAGTTCTATGTGGAGGAACAAGAGAAAAAAAAAACGTCTTACCAGAAAAATGTGTTTTAATTGACATTTTTAACCCTAAAAACTATCTGTAGATGTTAGCTTCTCCTCTGCTCATGCATATATGCATTTTAATGCAGTCCAGTTCCTGATAAATCTGTTTTTATTTAGCTATTATTCAGTTTTTCTGTTGTCAGACTGTGGAAAAGTGTGAAAAAGTTCACTGGCAAGTTTTCAAACTGCTGTTCTGTTTTGTTAAAACACTGATTTTATGACAGCAATGTTATCTAACAACCCCAGTGCAGTGATGAGTTAACATGAACAGATGGACAATGAATTCAGCAATTATTTCAAGGTAAGATAATTGTTCAGAGAGAAAGTTAGGAGTGACTGAAAGCCCTGATCTTGCACTGATTCATGGCTCAGCAGTGTGCAGGTTGGTCAACTGCTTTGCTCTGCGTAGTTGATCATAGATGCAGAGAGAGTTTTCTTCCTGAAGTGGGTGTGGACAGCAGTTATATTTAAAGTGACATACACTGAAACAAGCTGTTTAGAGATCAAACTGAAATTTTCCCTGATCATAATTGAAAATTGACACACATAAGAGTTTAGATGTAGTTGAGAGTGATGGCTATGTGCCTGCTGTTTGTCTTCATTGTGGTTTTGTTTGTGTGTGTGTGCATTTCATTTCATTTCTTTGTTTTTGAAATGGTACAATTTGTATTAATGTACATTTTCATGTAAATACAATAGGTTGTAGTCATACAGCTAATTTCTGTGTAAAGTCTCACTGGCAGATCAAAATTAGGGAACATCATAAGACCATAACTGAACAAAAACATATATATATATATATATATATATATATATATATATATATATATATATATATATATATATATATATATAAATAAATAAAATGATAACACTTAGTGGACATAACAGACAGAAGTTGAGATGTTGAGGCAGCTACCAACCAGTAATTAATTAACATTTATACATGATTATATTGCAAATATCTCTTTGTTGCTGTTGCCCATATCTCTCTACATTATTGCACAGTCATATTACACTTATCTATGAATGTGTATTGTTGAGTGAAAGACATTAACCATGGGTTGTCATCGGTCCAAATCAGGTGAGAGTCGTTGTTCAAATGTGAAATCAATTAATAATTTTCATAAAGAACAATCTGAATCTAAGTCTGATGCATTCACAGGTAAAGTTAAATTTCATGCATTTATGGTGGTCAGTGTAGTAGGAATTCAGTCATTAGTCATAGCTAAGAACACAGATGAGAAACTTAAGATCATTGCTGTTTTTCAGGGAGAATGGAGTAAGATAAAGAATAAAGAGGTTGAATCTGGATTTAACACAGAACCTGACTCAGGATCAGGCTCAGTTTGAGGAAATGGTGATGTAGAAAAAGGACAGAGTAATGATGAGTTGATGAAAAAGGTTTAACAGTCTGCATGTTCTTCATGTGTTTGTCTTCAAAGTGATCAGATGGAGGAGTCAGAGCTTTGTAAAACTAATGCAGGTTTCCCTAAATGCATGATTGTTAACGCAGCTGTGTGTCAGGTTTGGAGCTCGGTGGAGGCCAGGGATATAGTGTTTAGTGTATGAGATCCTTTTACTAGTCTGATGAAATATCTTGATTGGTTGTGGGTTACAGCTATATTGTATAATGTTGTGGTTCCAGAATGAAGAATGAAGTTATTGTTGCAGTGTGTGTTTTGGAACAGAGTGGTCTGTGGTTGAGGAATCTTTTGATCTACTTCCCACTGAGAATGTCCAGTGACTTGACAACCTCGATGTGCAGACATGGTTAACAGAGAAGGTTAAAAAGGCAGTATTTAAACATGCATGCTCTATTGTTAAACTTTATGGGGTTGATGTTTGTGTGTAGGATGATGATGAGCCTCTGTGAATATTTAATGAATGGTTTGAGGAAATGTGGGAGTTAGGAATGGGTTGTGATATGAATGACAACAATGCAGTGGTGTTTGGGTTAGTTGTAGGGAGTGTATGTCATGAGATTTTTTAGAGGTATAGAGTGTTGAATCAGTCATGGTATAGTAGTATGTGGATAGAGTTAATGCATGTGTTGATGGAAATGTAGAAGGATGGTGGTTTTCCATTGAATGATGTGTAAAGGTTAAATATATGTTTCAGTTCATAGATCAGCCTCAGTGTTGTTTTTGTCAGAAGGGTGTTTCCTGAACAGAGTAGAAATGCAGACAATGCTGGAAATATAGGAGAATGAGACACTGGGCCAAAGATTGCAGAGTAGTAAGGAGTTAGTCAGTAGAATGGAATGTTTTTAACTGTGTAAGCAGTAGAGTTTAATATTCTTGTATTGAAAATCTAATATGATCAGTAGTAACAAGGAAAGGGATCATTTCAAAATTATTATTTAAAATAAAAAGGATTTTTTCTGTGATATAACTTCAGCATGTAATGGTTTGGTATTGGTGTGCTCAATACTGAGAAACAGAAATTTCATTTGTGGTGGATTTAAATTAATTGTAATCTTAAAAGTTAACTATATTAAGTAAATTAATGCATCTCTAGTAAATAAAATAGTGTTAAACTTTTAATGTCTGTAGTTTAAGGGTATTATACAAATATTTAATTTGTTTTTAACATTTATAGAGTAAATAGATAGCAGGATAAATGGAACAAGATCAATTGGTGAAATGATTAAAGTATATTACAAGTTGTACCTATCAATATTTTTCTACAATATCTTTTGAAATGCTGTGCATTATTATGTAATAAAATTGGAGATATTAATTGATAAAGGAGGTATATTTTCTGCTGTATGTTTCACTGATAATGTTTGCATTCCTAGTTCTAAAATGGCTGTTGTAGGAGTTTCAGGCACCCCATAAGTAAATTAATTTTTGATCAAGCTTATGTTTCAAAAGCAGGATTAGATGTGGAACATTGTATGTGATTCTTGTAGGAACACTTTTGAGTGTGATGGGAAGAGGCCTTGTTTGTCAATTAAATAGTGGTATTAATTGTAGTGCAGATTAGTTGTTTGTAGAAAAGAACAAAATTAGTTTAGTGTTTGAAATTAGGTAATGATTTTAAATGGTTAGATTGTGGAAAGTTTTAATATGAAAGACAGTTTTAGTGGTAATGACATAAAAGTATAGGAAAATCTTTTTGAGTTTGTTGTGTGGTATGAAGTCTGTGTTGCAGTGGTGTTGTTTTTCATAGTCCATGTTTAGAGTATGAAATTGTAAGTGTGCCAGTTACACTTTTATTTATGCCAAAAATGATAAAGTTATGTGAAGGGATTTTATTGGGTTATGGTAGAGATTGTGTGCATGTTATCAGAGGGATGCAATTGTGTGCAAATAGAACATATTCATACAAATGGTTTACAGGTATTATTTGTTTGTGACATTTACATTGTGCTTATGAAATTTGTTTGGATGTTAGTTAGCAATTGTTTCTAATAAATTGTTTGTGACAATCATGAATAATATGATAGTAAGTGTGGTTGGGTAGTAGATAAAGTTGTTATTCAGATTTGTAGTCAAATGAGTTTGGTGCAGTTCATTTTTGTTTCTATGTGCATAAATGTTTGTGTTACAGAGTGTGTTAGTTTGGTTCCACCATCTGTTGTGTGGTTTAAATAGTTCGTATTGAATGTAAGTAATGGTATTTTGCTTTAAAGAAGGAGACCTGACCAGTATTTTTGTCAATTTCTCATTTAGTTTACCATAGAGTTTCCATTGAAGAATTTGTCGGTCTGAGTTGAGTTGAGTTGAGTTGAGTTGAGTTGAGTTGAGTTGAGTTGAGTTGAGTTGAGTTGAGTTGAGTTGAGTTGAGTTGAGTTGAGTTGAGTTGAGTTGAGTTGAGTTGAGTTGAGTTGAGTTGAGTTGAGTTGAGTTGAGTTGAGTTGAGTTGAGTTGAGTTGAGTTGAGTTGAGTTGAGTTGAGTTGAGTTGAGTTGAGTTGAGTTGAGTTGAGTTGAGTTGAGTTGAGTTGAGTTGAGTTGAGTTGAGTTGAGTTGAGTTGAGTTGAGTTGAGTTGAGTTGAGTTGAGTTGAGTTGAGTTGAGTTGAGTTGAGTTGAGTTGAGTTGAGTTGAGTTGAGTTGAGTTGAGTTGAGTTGAGTTGAGTTGAGTTGAGTTGAGTTGAGTTGAGTTGAGTTGAGTTGAGTTGAGTTGAGTTGAGTTGAGTTGAGTTGAGTTGAGTTGAGTTGAGTTGAGTTGAGTTGAGTTGAGTTGAGTTGAGTTGAGTTGAGTTGAGTTGAGTTGAGTTGAGTTGAGTTGAGTTGAGTTGAGTTGAGTTGAGTTGAGTTGAGTTGAGTTGAGTTGAGTTGAGTTGAGTTGAGTTGAGTTGAGTTGAGTTGAGTTGAGTTGAGTTGAGTTGAGTTGAGTTGAGTTGAGTTGAGTTGAGTTGAGTTGAGTTGAGTTGAGTTGAGTTGAGTTGAGTTGAGTTGAGTTGAGTTGAGTTGAGTTGAGTTGAGTTGAGTTGAGTTGAGTTGAGTTGAGTTGAGTTGAGTTGAGTTGAGTTGAGTTGAGTTGAGTTGAGTTGAGTTGAGTTGAGTTGAGTTGAGTTGAGTTGAGTTGAGTTGAGTTGAGTTGAGTTGAGTTGAGTTGAGTTGAGTTGAGTTGAGTTGAGTTGAGTTGAGTTGAGTTGAGTTGAGTTGAGTTGAGTTGAGTTGAGTTGAGTTGAGTTGAGTTGAGTTGAGTTGAGTTGAGTTGAGTTGAGTTGAGTTGAGTTGAGTTGAGTTGAGTTGAGTTGAGTTGAGTTGAGTTGAGTTGAGTTGAGTTGAGTTGAGTTGAGTTGAGTTGAGTTGAGTTGAGTGAGTTGAGTTGAGTTGAGTTGAGTTGAGTTGAGTTGAGTTGAGTTGAGTTGAGTTGAGTTGAGTTGAGTTGAGTTGAGTTGAGTTGAGTTGAGTTGAGTTGAGTTGAGTTGAGTTGAGTTGAGTTGAGTTGAGTTGAGTTGAGTTGAGTTGAGTTGAGTTGAGTTGAGTTTGAGTTGAGTTGAGTTGAGTTGAGTTGAGTTGAGTTGAGTTGAGTTGAGTTGAGTTGAGTTGAGTTGAGTTGAGTTGAGTTGAGTTGAGTTGAGTTGAGTTGAGTTGAGTTGAGTTGAGTTGAGTTGAGTTGAGTTGAGTTGAGTTGAGTTGAGTTGAGTTGAGTTGAGTTGAGTTGAGTTGAGTTGAGTTGAGTTGAGTTGAGTTGAGTTGAGTTGAGTTGAGTTGAGTTGAGTTGAGTTGAGTTGAGTTGAGTTGAGTTGAGTTGAGTTGAGTTGAGTTGAGTTGAGTTGAGTTGAGTTGAGTTGAGTTGAGTTGAGTTGAGTTGAGTTGAGTTGAGTTGAGTTGAGTTGAGTTGAGTTGAGTTGAGTTGAGTTGAGTTGAGTTGAGTTGAGTTGAGTTGAGTTGAGTTGAGTTGAGTTGAGTTGAGTTGAGTTGAGTTGAGTTGAGTTGAGTTGAGTTGAGTTGAGTTGAGTTGAGTTGAGTTGAGTTGAGTTGAGTTGAGTTGAGTTGAGTTGAGTTGAGTTGAGTTGAGTTGAGTTGAGTTGAGTTGAGTTGAGTTGAGTTGAGTTGAGTTGAGTTGAGTTGAGTTGAGTTGAGTTGAGTTGAGTTGAGTTGAGTTGAGTTGAGTTGAGTTGAGTTGAGTTGAGTTGAGTTGAGTTGAGTTGAGTTGAGTTGAGTTGAGTTGAGTTGAGTTGAGTTGAGTTGAGTTGAGTTTAGTTGAGTTGAGTTGAGTTGAGTTGAGTTGAGTTGAGTTGAGTTGAGTTGAGTTGAGTTGAGTTGAGTTGAGTTGAGTTGAGTTGAGTTGAGTTGAGTTGAGTTGAGTTGAGTTGAGTTGAGTTGAGTGAGTTGAGTTGAGTTGAGTTGAGTTGAGTTGAGTTGAGTTGAGTTGAGTTGAGTTGAGTTGAGTTGAGTTGAGTTGAGTTGAGTTGAGTTGAGTTGAGTTGAGTTGAGTTGAGTTGAGTTGAGTTGAGTTGAGTTGAGTTGAGTTGAGTTGAGTTGAGTTGAGTTGAGTTGAGTTGAGTTGAGTTGAGTTGAGTTGAGTTGAGTTGAGTTGAGTTGAGTTGAGTTGAGTTGAGTTGAGTTGAGTTGAGTTGAGTTGAGTTGAGTTGAGTTGAGTTGAGTTGAGTTGAGTTGAGTTGAGTTGAGTTGAGTTGAGTTGAGTTGAGTTGAGTTGAGTTGAGTTGAGTTGAGTTGAGTTGAGTTGAGTTGAGTTGAGTTGAGTTGAGTTGAGTTGAGTTGAGTTGAGTTGAGTTGAGTTGAGTTGAGTTGAGTTGAGTTGAGTTGAGTTGAGTTGAGTTGAGTTGAGTTGAGTTGAGTTGAGTTGAGTTGAGTTGAGTTGAGTTGAGTTGAGTTGAGTTGAGTTGAGTTGAGTTGAGTTGAGTTGAGTTGAGTTGAGTTGAGTTGAGTTGAGTTGAGTTGAGTTGAGTTGAGTTGAGTTGAGTTGAGTTGAGTTGAGTTGAGTTGAGTTGAGTTGAGTTGAGTTGAGTTGAGTTGAGTTGAGTTGAGTTGAGTTGAGTTGAGTTGAGTTGAGTTGAGTTGAGTTGAGTTGAGTTGAGTTGAGTTGAGTTGAGTTGAGTTGAGTTGAGTTGAGTTGAGTTGAGTTGAGTTGAGTTGAGTTGAGTTGAGTTGAGTTGAGTTGAGTTGAGTTGAGTTGAGTTGAGGCTTCGCAGGGTGACGCAGCGCTTCGCAGGGTGACGCAGCGCTTCGCAGGGTGACGCAGCGCTCCGCAGGGTGACGCAGCGCTCCGCAGCACTTCTTCCTGCAACAATAACAGAGCAACAACTTGCAGCAACTGACATTCTTCCTGCAACAATAACAGAGACCCAAGTTGCAGCGACTGACGTTCTTCCTGCAACAATAACAGAGCAACAACTTGCAGCAACTGACATTCTTCCTGCAACAACAGAGAACCAAGTTGCAGCAACTGACGTTCTTCCTGCAACAATAACAGAGCAACAACTTGCAGCAACTGACATTCTTCCTGCAACAACACAGAGAACCAAGTTGCAGCGCCCGACGTTCTTCCTGCAACAATAACAGAGCAACAACTTGCAGCAACTGACATTCTTCCTGCAACAATAACAGAGAATCAAGTTGCAGCAACTGAGGTTCTTCCTGCAACAATGGTTTACAATCCAAACAATTTTTTTCAATAAAGGTTTTTGTTTTTATTGACAACAAACTTGTACAAAACATAAAAAAACAATCAATTCTTGCAATTTCTCACAATAATCTATAAATACAAAAGGCAATCAATGCAGTCAAATGGAGTCGAGTGGAAAGGAGTCGAGTCGAATGGAGTGGAATGGAGTCGAGTGGAATGGAGTCGAGTGGAATGGAGTTGAGTGGAATGGAGTCGAGTGGAATGGAGTCGAGTGGAATGAGTGGACACCAGAATGTGGCAACAATGACAAAACTCCTTGTGCAACATCCTCCAGGAAGGTCTGTGTCACCTTTGAAACATTTATCAGTAGGTCAGTTCAAAATCCAGCCAGTCACACTTAAGCAGGTGATGTATTTTACACAGACTACACTTATCATTTTTTTTCCCCCGTCTTGATAGAATCTAAAAGCACAGATGTCAGCACAAATGATGGTCTAGACTAAACAGTGTGTGCTTTCATTTCTTACCCATTTTCAAATTGTCTTTGAAGGTTGTTAGGTCTTCATGGCAGAATGACTTCCACCTTCGTGGACGCTGAAGGTTTCTGCTTGAATATTTCTGATCTTCATCAGGTGTATTTGTTACCCAGTAATGCTTTGTAGCAGATGGTCTGGGGGAGGAAAACATCAAAAAAATATGTTGAAGTATAGAAAGCTGAAAGCCACACACTAGTGCATATATATGAAGCATTGCATTTTATCCATGAGGAAATTCACCTGTGTGGGTTTTAAACGTTTATGAGGATTTATACATGAATAACCTAAACTAATCCATCAAAACTGGATACTTACCACAGGAAGAAACTCAGCTGAAGGGGTAGGTAGGAAACCCAAACAGGAACCGGCAGGGGTACAAGGGCAGCATCGTGTCCAAGAAGCTCTGGTGGTCATGAGTTGATGCAGGATATGCAAGTCCATGGTGGAGCAGGGAGTGAATGACAGAGCTGGCTTATATGCTGGGAGGTGGAATTGCAAACAGGTGACTGGTGTGAGTCAATTACGGCAGCTGATTCTCATTGCTGCAATCAGACTGCAGGCAGGTGGAACGGTCAGGAAGGAAGGGCTGAAAGCGGACAAGCAAAATCTGATTAGGAAAACAGACAAGACTACAAAATTCAACAAAGACTAAACTAACAACAGAGGGGAAATTTAAGAAAACCATAAATGAATAACCTAAACTAATCCATCAAAACTGGATACTTACAACAGGAAGAAACTCAGCTGAAGGGGTAGGTAGGAAACCCAAACAGGAACCGGCAGGGGTACAAGGGCAGAGTCGTGTCCAAGAAGCTCTGGTGGTCATGAGTCGACGCAAGATATGCGACTCCATGGTGGAGCAGGGAGTGAATGACAGAGCTGGCTTATATGCTGGGAGGTGGAATTGCAAACAGGTGACTGGTGTGAGTCAATTACGGCAGCTGATTCTCATTGCTGCAATCAGACTGCAGGCAGGTGGAAGATTCAGGGAGGAAGGGCTGAAAGCAGACAAGCAAAATCTGATTAGGAAAACAGACAAGACTACAAAATTCAACAAAGACTCTAAACTAACAACAGAGGGGAAATTTAAGAAAACCATAAATGAATAACCTAAACTAATCCATCAAAACCGGATACTTACCACAGGAAGAAACTCAGCTGAAGGGGTAGGTAGGAAACCCAAACAGGAACTGGCAGGGGTACAAGGGCAGCATCGTGTCCAAGAAGCTCTGGTGGTCATGAGTTGATGCAGGATATGCAAGTCCATGGTGGAGCAGGGAGTGAATGACAGAGCTGGCTTATATGCTGGGAGGTGGAATTGCAAACAGGTGACTGGTGTGAGTCAATTACGGCAGCTGATTCTCATTGCTGCAATCAGACTGCAGGCAGGTGGAACAGTCAGGAAGGAAGGGCTGAAAGCAGACAAGCAAAATCTGATTAGGAAAACAGACAAGACTACAAAATTCAACAAAGACTCTAAACTAACAACAGAGGGGAAATTTAAGAAAACCATAAATGAATAACCTAAACTAATCCATCAAAACCGGATACTTACAACGGGAAGAAACTCAGCTGAAGGGGTAGGTAGGAAACCCAAACAGGAACTGGCAGGGGTACAAGGGCAGCATCGTGTCCAAGAAGCTCTGGTGGTCACAAGTTGATGCAGGATATGCAAGTCCATGGTGGAGCAGGGAGTGAATGACAGAGCTGGCTTATATGCTGGGAGGTGGAATTGCAAACAGGTGACTGGTGTGAGTCAATTACGGCAGCTGATTCTCATTGCTGCAATCAGACTGCAGGCAGGTGGAAGATTCAGGAAGCAGAGAGACACAGTAGAAAGTTTTAATCACAGATTAAAGTGTGGCTAAATGCAAAGAAGAAAAAAAACAGCAGGAGAAAAAGGTGAAACACTTAATCAGTCGTTTACTATGGAAGTCTAAAAACAACAGAGTTAAAGCTTTATTAAACAGGATGATAAAACAAGGCTGAGTATTGAAAGACTTGATTTCATAGATTCAGCTCTATAATCAGTCCTATCAGTTCTCAAATCTCTGACAATGTGGTTTCTTACTCATTTCATTAACAAAACTGAATAAATTAAGACTCCAATAACTCTTCATTAACAAATCTGAATGTCCCCTTGAGCTACTTCCTCCCCATTTTAGACAGCAAAAAGCCTTTAAAAAAAAAGAATCCTGAACATTGGACATGTTCTTAACACATTTTTAGTCTGACTCACCAAATGTGCTGTTGCAGGTAGGTGCCTGCCATTTCCAGCAGCATTTCATGTAATATTCTTTTCCCCTTTTGCTATTCAAGTGTTACTGTTTTCCCATTTACTTTGGAAAAAGCAACAATCACAGTGCTAGTCACCGTGCTGAAAATGGCAGGCAGGTCCACTTGGTTCTTTCAGTGAATTAGCCATTTTAATGAAGGTGCTCACTTCTATATGCACAAATGTTCCACCAAAACAAATTCCCTCAGAGGTGATTTTGCAGGGACACCATTGCTGCATGCCTAATATGATTTTGACTGACTGGGGTAAAGACATACAAAGAAACCGGAATGTATTTCCACCCACAGCAGAATAGCAATAGGTGCACATAGACCGTTCTTCAATGCTGACACATTCATCCATCCATTCATTTCCCTCCACATAACCAGTTCCAGCAGGCTAAGCAGGTCATTCCATCTGCAATTCCATTTCAAGAGAATTTCTTGCTTTTGTTTTTCAGCCCTCCTTCAAGGACTGTTTTCTGGCTCAGCTCAGTCATTCTTACACAGTGAAAGGAAAATACATTATATTAAAATATACAAAAATACATCTATTAAATAGATGTAGAATACATTACTGACTACTCATTAGACGTTCTATTCAAAGTTGATGATAAAAATGCAGAAGAAGATTTTTTTTATCCCTTTTTCTGGATTTAAAAACATATTCACACTGCTTCTGACCACCAATCTGTACAAACAGCAGCTCCATTCTCCTCTTTTTTATCTACTTCATTGCATGATTGCCATCTCGGTAACTTCAGAGCTGCCGTTAATCGCCACCCCACCGGCCTACACTGCTGAGTTTTCACGACTCTGCCTATCTTTGGTGGAAGTCAGCCGCCCACCCACTGCAGACACTCTTCATTAAGTCTCGCTGTATATGTACAGACAGATAACAGTTCTTCTTCAGCAACACTCATAGCTCTCAGGGCTATGCATTGCATTGCACCATGAATACAAACTACATTTGTGAACAAAGATTTACATAGACTTGCAAAGAACATGTATGTCATGGTGGTCCTGAGTTTCCAGTGACTCCCGTAACTCTGAATTTATTGTAATGGAATCATTAAAACACACTCTGTCACAAAAAACAATCATGCATGTTGTTTTTTCATAGATGACAGGTACTTTGGAAATATGACAAAATCCACTGCTTCAAAAAGAATGTGCAAACAGCAATGGTAATATTTGGTTAAACATCCCTTGGTCATTTTCACCTCAACTAGATGCTTTCAGTAGCCATCTCCAAGTTTCTGGCTGTGTCCTTGACCACCCATCTTGACAGAATCGGTGCAGTCCAACTAAATTTGTTGACTCACACAGACTTGTTTCTTCAGCACAGTCCACAGGTTCTCAATGGGGTTAAAGTCAGGAGTTAAAACCAGTCTAAACCTTAATTCTTGCCTGATTTAACCATTCCTTTACCATGTTTTTGGTCATTGTCTTGTTGGATCACTTAACTCCATCCAAGACTCCTTCTGGCTGATGATTTGAGGTTTTCCTGAAGAATGTGGAGATAATCATCCACAAGAACCAACATGCATGAATGTTTTTTGGGACAAAGACACGTGTTTCGTTCATTCCAGCATAGAAAATTAAGAGCTATAGCAGTCACTGAAAATTCAAGATTGCCACAATATGCACGGTCTTTACAAGTGTATGTAAGCTTTTTTTCACTACTGTACATACTAACATCAGCATGATAACAAGCTTACCCTGACATTTCTCATGGTTGTTAGCATGTCCCAGAAATGACAGATCATATATTTTCTACATTTGTTTTTGATGGTTCAATACAGTGCCAGTTTGTATTCAGATTTAAATATTTTTGTCCTCATAATTTGCCATATTTTTGTCAAAACACTCAAAGTTCTTAACATATAAGTATTTGAGAAATTCACATTTTGCTTTGATAGTGGAGCTACATGGAAGCTTAGGTTTACCCAAGCTTATTTCATTCAGAGGCCAATTTTCCAAACTACTGTTGGCACAAAGAATCACCACAGTTTTTTGGAATCATCCTCTGGGAACCATAAATGCTTTTACAAAATTTCACTGGACAATCTATCCAATGGGATTTCAGACAAGACCAAAATGGAGCGACTGAAAGAGCAACATTTTAATCCATAGAATCATATTAAATGCATGGCTAAAAAACACAGACTACTGCCTGGACATCAGTGTAGATTAGTTTAAACCTAGAGATCGTGCTGTTATCTTTATATTCAAATGGAATCAGGAATTAATTGGGGCTCAACGTGGCTCAGGTGGTAGAGCGGGTCGTCCAATGATCGAAGGGTCGGCGGTTCGATTCCCGCTCTGTCCTAGTCATGTGCTGTTGTGTCCTTGGGCAAGACACTTTACCCACCTGGCCTCCAGTGCTGCTACTCACACTGGAGTGTGAATGTTGGTGGTGGTCGGAGGGGGCGTTGGCGTAGATTGTCAGCCACGCTTCCGTCAGTCTGCCCCAGGGCAGCTGTGACTATAAATGTAGTTTACCACCACCGAGTGAGAATGTGTGAGTGAATGAATTCATTATGAAGCGCTTTGAGTGCCTTGAAAAGCGCTATATAAATCTAATCTATTATTATTATTATTATTATTATTATTATTATTATTATTATTATTATTATTATTATTATTATTATTATTATTATAACAAAGCCTATATTTTGCTGAGAGAAAAACTTCCTTTGTTTGTCAAATGGAA
Organism: Amphiprion ocellaris; assembly: GCF_022539595.1. NCBI lineage: Eukaryota > Metazoa > Chordata > Actinopteri > Pomacentridae > Amphiprion > Amphiprion ocellaris. The sequence continues at coordinate 30,428,285 of NC_072783.1, read as the reverse complement.
AGGGATGCATTCTTTTTGAAATGCCAATAAACTGTTTGTTTGATGTCAAACCAAACCAACCGATTGATTTAGTTTCAGTTTACTAACTGAGGGTAGTTTATTGGAATGTCTGTTGTTCTCAGGCCTCTTTTGAAAAAGAGACTAGATTAAATAATGTTTAAGGAGGGCTTTTACTTCACAGTTAAGATAATAACCACTTTGTCAAACATGAGGAAATATCACAGTAAAAAACGAATTTCTTCAGTGTGGATGAGCATATGACGTTTCAAATAACTTGACTGCCTGAAAGATTTCCCACACTTGTTACAACAATGTGTTTGTAGACTGATCCAGCTCTCCTTTACTGGAACCACTCCCACCCTCATCAAGACATCTGTACAGATCCCAGCAGGTCTGGTCCTGTGGAGCAAAAAACAAAGTGTCAGTCACAGCAGTGCAAGAGGACAATAAATGGCAAATGCTACTGAATTACACAGGAAGAGGTAAGGGTGTAGCAGTACACAAAAATCACTGTTGGGCACACACACTCAGCTTTGAGATCATGGTTCATTATGTTCAGAGCGTAAAATGGGAACAAGAAATACAAAGCATTACAGTGCTTCTTTTTTTTTTCTTTCCTTTATTCAAATTAAACACGGGTGTGATGAACAGACTATGACTGCATTTTCTCAAAAAAGCCTGTCAACACTGCTGTAAGTGGCAGCAACTTACTAACAACAAAGTAAAATTTACAAAAGTAAATTCAAATCTTTTTTTTTACGCTATTTTTTTGGCTTTTTATCGGCTTTATTTAGGCACAGTGAGATAGAGACCGAATCCGGCCCGCCGAACCGTCCAATCCGGCCCCCGACTGGATTCCAAAATTGTGAGGATCAAAGAGAAAATATCATGTGGTCCACACTATTAAAGCAACTGAAAACAACAATAACTGAGACTCTTAACTATCAGTAATCCCCACCATTTATGACTCTATTTAGGCTACATTCCCAAATGAGGACAGACTCGCTGCACTGTTAAATATTATTGTTTCACACAGTTCTTTTTTTTTTTTTAACATAACTTTTCCTCATGCCCTTACTTAACATTTGGTTTTTATTTCAAAGTCTCAACAACAAGCTTCAAACTAGTAGACTTCTCAGGACAAAAAAAGGAGGAAAAACCAACTGGCATAACTTAAAATAGCATGGTAAATAAATACTAACCTGGTACCAGAACAAAACAGGTCACAAATAATGTTGGCACATCAAATAAAACGTTAAGTGGGCTATAGCGATTTCAAATCACAAGGCTGAAATGGGCTCCTCAAACTGCTTAATGGCTGAAGTTACATTTCCCCTCTGACACCAACTTTTTCACATCAGGCTTGGCCGCTGTCAGACTTATGCGCAAACAGTCCTCCAAAGACTGGTTTGACAGTCGGTTCCTCTCGTGTGTTTTTATCGAGTTCATCCTGGAGAACGCAGCCTCGCAGGTGTAGGTTGAACCCAACATGGTGAGCACATACATAGCCAGCGTCTTCAATGTGCCATAGTCCTCGGGACAAGACACCCAGAATGCGCTCAGGCTTTCAGCACCATGGAGAGCAGCCTGGATTTCAGCCAGTTCGCTCTGAATGGACGCCTCGTCCAACGGCATCATTTTCACTACGTTTTCCGCGGTGTTTGTTTTTCAAGTGCTCTATAAATAAAGTTGATTTAATTGAGTTGAGGCAAAATATCTCTATCACTTTTTACTGAGAGAGGATCAGTTATGTGATATAGAAAGATATTAGACCAAATGTGGCTACAGCAGGAAACAAAAGATAGATATTTAGTTTCTAATGTGATGCTTAGAAAAGGGTTGAAGTTAGCCAGTCATGCAGAAAATTCTTTTGAGCAGTTCAAATGGTGACAAATTCTCAACCACTGACCTGTCAGATGTGACTTTAAGGGACAGTGACCAGAAAGTGTGACCAGAACACAACCACTCCTTTGACAAGTGACTATAAAATGCCTCCTTATGTATATATATATATGTATATATATATATATATATATATATATATATATATATATATATATATATATATATATATATATATATGTATATACATGTATATACATATATATGTATGTATACATATACATATATATACATATATATATATATATATATACACACAGTCAAATGTGAGAGAACAAATTATTATTTGATAAAATACAGACTTTTCTTTTTGTTATTTTTATTATTATTACTATCATCATAATTTAGAAAATTAACAGTTTGCTCCGTTTTTTAAAAAAATAGTTAACATGTACGAAAGATAGTCAAAAATGCTGGGGCTATTTTGAAAACTGTCAATTTAATTTCCTTAAATAGCTCTGGGAAAAAAATGTTAATGAGAAATAGTTAATATCCTACAGGCTAATTGTGAGGATCTGCATAACTGAAGCAGATCCATTATTGATCTGTCAGCCTGCCTCTTGTCAACGGAGCACCCCCCCCCCACCCACACACACACACACACACACACACACACACACACACACACACACAAACACCCCCACACCCACCCACACACACACAGACACACACACACACACACACGGAGTGAGAGAAAAAGAAAAAGCAGCAGCTGCAGCAGCAGGTTTCTGGGAGGTGTAAGAAGCAGCGTATAGCGCAGCGTCCAGATGCTCCTGTAGGTTTAACAGAAGCTTTCACCACTGACTTTTCTATTTCTTTCCGCTCTCTAACAACTTCTTCTGCGGGATTGAAAACATGGCAGCTGCAGCTTCCACCGATTCTGAGCAGGGATCCACCAAAATAACTCCAGAAGTGCTGCAGGAGATGCTCCAGCTGTACAACCTGAGCCGCCAGGAGTTCATCAGCACCTACAACATCCAGCCGCTCGTCTACATCCCCGAGCTGCCCTACAGCGCCAAGACCACCTTCGTGATCATGTACGTGGTGATCTTCGTCCTGGCTCTGGCTGGAAATAGTTTGGTCATCTACATAATTACGAAGAAACGCGCTATCCAGACGGCCACGGATATTTTCATCTGCTCCCTGGCTGTCAGCGACCTGCTCATCACTTTCTTCTGCATCCCCTTCACTCTGCTGCAGAACATCTCGTCTGAGTGGTTCGGAGGTGAGTTGACTTTTTCAAAACCATGTCACGGAGGAAAAGGGGGGACGGAAAAAATATCTGACTAATGAAAATGAATGCAAAAGCTACTGTGGTGAAACAGACAGACTCACATTTAAACTGGAAAATCGGACTTTTATTGAAATTCACTGTGGAGAAAATACAAAAACAAACAAACAAAAAATCACCTTTTTTGCTGTTTGCATTAGATTAAACACTCAAATGCATAAGTTCACAGAGCACATGGATTTAGAATAATAATGCATGCAAAAGTAGAAGTCTGTCACCCATATTAGTTACGCAACTTGGTGCAACTCATATCCAAATAATGAGTGAAAGCCTCAGAGCCATAAGCAAACAGGTTGAATGATCTCAGCCAGAAAGCAAACACAGCATATTGATTCCTTCAAGGAATGAACTTTAAACGAAAACCCAGAATGCCTCAGCAGGAACTAATGCATATAAATGACACATGAGCTCTTGTGTCTCCTTAGGGCTAAACTATGGAGAGAGAGAAGAGAAAAAAAGATCAGAATGCCTATTTTGAGGCAGAAATCTATGGGGACAGACGGCAGGAGGGAGCTGCTTAAGTGCTTCTGGCTCCAACCGAGCATCCAATCATGTTTTTCCCCTCAACTGTATGGAATTTGAGATGAGAAGAGAAGTGATATGTAACCTCTATTTACGGAAAAATGAGTAAACTGGCATGACAGGAAAAGTCTTTAACATTGGCATATTACAGGCAGCTTTTCTTGATAGAATCAGTCTTCTAGGATGATGAAAGATGTGGATGAGGGACAACTGTGATGCTCGTATCGAACTTTGAACACTATCAGATTTATCATCATCATAAAAACTGCAAAATGAAATATCAGGACCAGCTCAGAAAGAACCCTTTCAGGCTATAAGTTGACAGGCATGATTACAAATGTTAATTTCAAAGTGTATTTCACATGTTTTAAGTGTAGACTGAAGGTGAATTCTGCCTAGTGAGTGCAAATATCAGCATGCATAGAACATGATACATGATAAGAGTAGGAATAGTATTATGCTAATTCCACTACAGGAGAGACCTAATGTTCTCTCTGCAGTTGGGTGGAAGAAATCTGCATATATATATATATATATATATATATATATATATATATATATATATATATATATATATATATATATATATATATATATATATATATGCTGAAGCATTAATGACACAGCTTTTTCCCCAGTGATTCTAATTGGAGGTTGGAGACCCTCCAGTTGGAATAACAGGTGCTGTCATCTCACCGTGTAACAGGTTGTTACTATTGCAAATTATTGGATCTCATCACATTTGGCAGCCTTTCGGTTACTGTTTCAACACTTGACAACATGTAGCATCTTCTGTGAACAGCAAGTGATAATTACCAGCCTTACACTGCAAATGACTGCATGTCTGCTTAACACTTCTCATCATTATGACTAGCAGCGGGTATTCAGTGTATCATGGCAAAACCAAAGCAAGCTCGAAGCATGTGCCTCTATTGAGAGGCAGTCACAATTAGTTCACAGTGCACCATGGTTTCTGCTCTGTGCTTCATTATGTGTGCAACATGTGATTGCTCTATTCTGTAATCAGCTATGATTGCACCGTGATTTTAATTCAATTCCCCACAGGAAGATTAAAAAGGATCAGGAGGAGCTCATGTCTGAGTCCATTCTTCAACCCGACAACAAGTGTGATGCAAACTGTTAATAGAAATGTATGTTTTGTGTCGTTTCTCAGTAGGCCACTGTTTAATCCCTGTGTCTATTTCCTGTAGGAGTCCTGGTTTGCAAGACAGTTCCCTTTGTGCAAACCACAGCCATAGTGACAGGAATCCTCACAATGACCTGCATCGCCATTGAGAGGTACCAAGGCATTGTATTCCCGCTGAAAATGAGGCGGCAGTACTCGTCCCAAAGAGCATTCAAGATGCTAGGTATGTTTGCAGGAGTGGCTTATTACGCTTTTAAGAGCGCAACCTCTGCTCTGTGAACAAACGAAACAAATGAAAGATGGAGTCGATTCACTGAAAGTAAATAAACACGTGTTAGGCCTCTGGTGTACTCGCATCGAGCGACATCACGTGTGCACGTTGGCCATTTTGCTCCTTTTATGTGTTCTGCACCCAGCATGAACACTGTGCTTACACAAAATTCAATTAAAAGAATAATCCTGCAGAATAAACCATGTCTGTGGACGTTCAAGGAAAAAGCCTTCAACGAAAGCTGAAATATGCTTCTCCTGGTTGCATAGAAACAAACATACACAGGCTGCTTTGATGTTTGTCTTACACGGATTCATAAAAACGATGCTTGCATGCTTTTCATTTTACACTTTAAAGCCGCATTCCTAAATGGAGATAAATTAACTGATCAACTCTTCTTATGAGCAGACCTGATGCATTGTTGAGGTGGTAATTGTGTGTTTCAGTTGCTTTGCAACCTAGAGTTACTCATGGCAACCTTGAAACAGAGATGTTAAGATTGCAAAAAGCCATGCAAGTAGACCACAGACAACAACAATGCAAATGCCTCTGTGCACATCTTTAGTTCCGCTGTAATCCCTCAAACAATCCAGGTGCCACATTTGTGTGTTAATTAAGCAACAATTATGTGAAATCGAGGTTGTCCATTAAGATGTCGCTTCAGCTTTCTATGCTGTAATTTCAACCAAAGCAACATATTCACCTCCCAGATTCTTACCACGTTTACTTATGTTGATGCTGTGCAAAACTGGAATCCACAAAAATGCTATTTTTTTGTTTACCCACAGATGACAGGGCCCAGTTCTGCCCAGTAGAGGATTTAGTTTTTTTAATCCTCCATACACATAAACCACATTTACCTTCTTACTGGTACACAAGCAAGCATGTAAATTATGCAGCTTGCAAACACCTCAAGTGCTGATAACAATTAGTAGTCAGTATTGGTGTCTGTGTGTTGTTGGTTGATATGTAAAGAGAAATGAGTAAGCAAATGTTACTCACGCTGACTTTCATTAAAGAATATGAGTATAATTTTGAGGAAAAAAGGTACACTACTGTTCAAAAGTTTGGGGTCACCCAGAAAACTGAAAATGTTTTCCATGAAAACTCACTTTTACTCATGTGCTAACATAACTGCACAAGGGTTTTATAATCATTAGTTAGCCTTTTAACACAATTAGCTAACACAATGTAGCATTAGAACACAGGAGTGATGGTTGCTGGAAATGTTCCTCTGTACCCCTATGGAGATATTCCATTAAAAATCAGCTGTTTCCAGCTACAATAGTCATTTACCACATTAACAATGTTTAGACTGGATTCATGACTCATTTAATGTTATTTTGATTGAAAAAAAAATTTTTCTTTCAAAAATAAGTACTTTCCTAAGTGACCCCAAATTTTTGAACGGTAGTGCATATATTTCTCACATCTCATTAATAATGACATTTGAGACTTCCATGCCAAGCGTGTTGATCATCTACCTTTTGGTCTTTAGTTAAAGTAAGAGTTAAACCATATTCCTTCACAAGAGAATGAAAAATGTGTGCACTTAAAGCATTTTTGTATGTGAAATGGTGAGACAAAACTTATATTCATATTTCAGATAGCAAAGCAAAAGAGCAAAATTATGCCTTAGTATTTTGGGTTTGCACTGTTGGAGTTCATAACAAAGATCTGTGGAGGAGAAGAGACGACGCTCCAAATGATTGACAGGTTCTTAATTATCCAAGAGAGGAATTTAATTTTGTAGCTGCTGCGGCTCCGGTTTGGCATTAATCACACAGAGGTTGCTCTCCTTGATGGTCCTTGGCAGCCACTGCATTTATCAAATTGTACATCCTGTATACTCAGTGTATTGGACCCTGCAGATTGTATCTGACCATATTACATATATGTCTGCCTCCTGCACGCAGGGATTGTATGGATCGCCTCAGTGATAGTGGGTTCACCAATGCTGTTTGTACAGCAGCTAAAGGTAAGTACCTTTCAGAGCAATGACAAAATTGCTTTCTATAGCCTCCTTCAGCTGTGACTGCACAGCATTAAAACCAAATTCTTCATACGAGTGAATGTCAGAAGCTTGATTCAGCTCCAAAGAGCTTAGAATTATTTTCAGTATCAAGACTGATAAGCTCACATTACTGTATCTTGCACAGAAAAATACAGAAATTTCTTCAGAGGAGTTCACATTCCTGATAGTAGTCCCTCTGCACACAATGGAGGAGGTTCAAATAGGCAGTAACTGAACATTCAAGCCTTAAGCTTACAGCAACGGGTGAATGCCTCTGCAGGATATAAGAGTTTTAAAATGTGGCTCCATTCCTGCAATGGTACACTGTTAGTGATGTGTTTTTGTCAGCTAGCACTGATTAATAGCCAGAGCTCAAGAGGGGTGCCAGCGTTGGCGGAGCATATGGTGGAAAAACCTAGAAAGTGTCCAAGAAAAGTTTCTGATGCTGCAGATTAAAAAGAAACATAACTTTCAATGGAAGAATTACAATCTAAAGTAGAAAGTTATGAAAAGCCCAATCCTGTTCTTTGAAATTTCAGCCTGTAAAAATATCCTCATACTGAGTCAGCAACAGCTCTACATTTTTTACTTCCAACTAATCAAAACTGCAAATTACAGCATAAATAACAGTATAGTAGTGGGTTACTGATGATCAGAAAATTCTTCACTGGAGCATACATTTGATGAGACAGAAATGAAACACATCAATGCCACATTTATATTAGCCATAGCAGTATTGGGCAGCCTGTTCAGTGAATCCTTGGCAGTGAGTTGTGATTTAATAATAGATAAAGTCCAGCCTTGGTGGAGACACTACTGAATGACTATTGTTGCATTTCTATTCATAGACACACTCCTACATGTAGAAGGCAGTGAGTGCACAGTCATGTAGATTACATTCACACATGCATGCGTGCATCGAAACCCACTTTAACCCTTTATGGGGCAAGTGATCATATTTGGTAACTTCCACACACATTAAATATCTGCCTCTCGGTGAGGTCGAGAAGCATGTGGTCTTCACCCAGCCAATCTTCGAAGATCACTCTACATTACAGAACACGATATTGTGGCATTTGACCAATCAGCAGAGGCCTGGAACGTATCAAACTTTCTTTTTTCTCTGAAGTTGGAAAAAGACAGACTTGCGGTTCGATCCTCTTCCATATTTTCGGTTGAAATGTCAAAACTAACCATGGTTGGTTGACGAAATTCACACATTTTATGACTGAGTAGTTGTGCTAAGTGATGATATGCATTTCTTGGAATTTTTGATTTTTGATTTTTTAACCACTAACAGGCAAGGAACCATATATGGTAACTTCACTGATTTTGAGTTTCAACATGAAAATTAAAAATTTTGAAAAATATCACAAAAGTGAAAAAGTCTTATATCCACTAATAACACTCCAGGGTTGAAATTTTGAATTTCAAAGTATTTCAATGACAGCTCTTTAAAGGGTTAAGAGGAATTTGCCATGGGCTTTGTGAGCTGCTCTACCACCTCCTATTGGCTGTCTGGACGTGTCTATCTAAACCCTCCTGAGGCACTCCAGATTTTGTAAGAAACAAACAAACTGTCCATCATATGTGTCCCAAAATATCATGTTAATACCCCCCTGTAAATCAGAGCATTCATCTGTTTTAGTTGTTCTCGCAGGGCTAAAAGCTGTTCCTCCTCCCTCTGTCAGGTGAAGTACGACTTCCTGTATGATCACTACCACGTCTGCTGCCAGGAGAGTTGGACATCTCTCACCCATCGGCAGGTTTACACCACCTTCATCATGGTGGCTCTCTTCCTGCTGCCTCTGGCCGCCATGCTGTTCCTCTACACGCGCATCGGCATCGAGTTGTGGATCCGCAAGAGGGTTGGCGACACCTCGGTCCTCAACACCATGAACCACAGGGAGATCAACAAGATCTCAAGGTGGGTTAGGAAACCGAGGTGACCACGCAGAAGTGTTTTATCTAATCATCCTGTCTCTTGATAGATAGAATATCTTTTTATTTTGGTTTGCATTGCAGTTAGCAAAATTGCCGATGCTTTTGGGTGGGAACCCAAAAAAATGGGTCAGTGGTCCATGTTGTTACATTGGTGAATCCACTGGTTGGACAGGTCAAGTGTCCAAAGAAGTTACACGTTCTGCACAGTTTGAACAGTATTTTCACTTAATAGTGAAGCAAACAGTAAAGTTCACCCTAGTTTAGCTGAAAAGTCCCAGAATTCTTGTCACGTGCAGGTTGGTCACAGCTGATTCTCTAATGGCTTCTTGGTTGCACAGAGTAGTGAAGAATTTTATAGAGGTTTTATTTTTAGTGAATTTTTAAATTATGTAAATTAATTTAAATATTCAGATTTTCAGCTTAGATTTAGATGCAAACCTGCTCTCCACTGTTTAACACAGATATGCTTTACATCAGGGGTCACCAACTATATTTGTCAGAGGGCCAGAATTTTACTGGACAGTCAACTTGGGGGCCGGACCCTCAAACAAAAACTAAATAAAAATCAAATTTTGGCATAACATTATTATTTGATGTTTATTGTTTTTTTTTTTTTCCATTTCATTTCAAAACTGAAGGCATTTTTAGCCTTTATGAGTCAGGCTCCTATCACCTATACCACAGTCAACCACCAGGAGTGATAGAGATATTTTGCCTCAACTCAATTAAGTCAACTTTATTTATAGAGCACTTGAAAAACAAACACCGCAGAAGTGAAAGGAAAAGGCCTCTTAACACAGGTAAAATGGCACTCTCAAAGGCCATGAAAGGAAAAGTTGATGTGGAAAACAGATCCTTTAATAATGACTGGACTGAAAAGTAGGCATTTATCATGCCAACCTTCCGAAATGCGTCACCTGTATGCCTCATTTGCAACGAAACTGTTGCTGTTGCAAAAGAATATAATCTGCGCCGTCACCACAACACTAAACATACAAATCTCAAGGATTCATATCCTGAGCAGTCAGAGGCCCGTCAGAGAAAAATGGCCACATTGAAATCTGCCTGCACCCGTGCAAATGGCATTATTACTGGAACTTTAACTGATCAAGAGAGAGTAAGGTGTGCATCTCTGCAGGCTGCCTGGGTGCTTTGCAAACATAACCGGCCTTTCACAGAAAGCGAGCTTTTAAAGGAGAGCATGGTCACCGTTCTGGAGGAACTTGCCCCTGACAAATCCATGGACAGAGTTATTGCATCTGTCAAACAAATGCCTCTCTCTGCTTCAACTGCTGCACGTCGTGTCCACGTCTTGGCAGAGCATGTCCAGCAAGCTGTCATTGTTGGGATCAAGGAAGCCAAATACATTTCACTGGCTATTGATGAGTCCACTGACAACACGGATATTTCACAGTTGTGCGTTTTTGTCAGATACTTTGATGGCAAAGATTTCCGAGAGGAGCTGCTGGCGTTGCTTCCGCTGGAGGACAACACCACAATTCTCCACAAACGTAGTGAAAATGATGCCGTTGGACGAGGCGTCCATTCAGAGCGAGCTGGCTGAAATCCAGGCTGCTCTCCATGGTGCTGAAAGCCTGAGCGCATTCTGGATGTCTTGTCCCGAGGACTATGGCACATTGAAGACGCTGGCTATGTATGTGCTCACCATGTTGGGTTCAACCTACACCTGCGAGGCTGCGTTCTCCAGGATGAACTCGATAAAAACACACGAGAGGAACCGACTGTCAAACCAGTCTTTGGAGGACTGTTTGCGCATAAGTCTGACAGCGGCCAAGCCTGATGTGAAAAAGTTGGTGTCAGAGGGGAAATGTAACTTCAGCCATTAAGCAGTGTGAGTAGCCCATTTCAGCCTTGGGATTTGAAATCGCTATAGCCCACTTAACGTTTTATTTGATGTGCCAACATTATTTGTGACCTGTTTTGTTCTGGTACCAGGTTAGTATTTATTTACCATGCTATTTTAAGTTATGCCAGTTGGTTTTTCCCTCCTTTTTTTGTCCTGAGAAGTCTACTAGTTTGAAGCTTGTTGTTGAGACTTTGGAATAAAAACCAAATGTTAAGTAAGGGCATGAGGAAAAGTTATGTTTAAAAAAAAGAACTGTGTGAAACAATAAATGTTAAACAGTGCAGCGAGTCTGTCCTCATTTGGGAATGTAGCCTAAATAGAGTCATAAATGGTGAGGATTACTGATAGTTAAGAGTCTCAGTTATTGTTGTTTTCAGTTGCTTTAATAGTGTGGACCACATGATATTTTCTCTTTGATCCTCACAATTTTGGAATCCAGTCGCGGGCCGGATTGGACGGTTCGGCGGGCCGGATTCGGCCCGCCGAACCGCCAGTTGATGGTCACTGCATTAAAATATATGTGAAACATCTATGGAATCTTTAAAGTAATATCTGACTGGTTTCTCTGTTGGAATCTGTAAGCAGAAGAAAAGTTATTGATCGATCTCAACAATAACCAACCCCTGTGACTTGGAAAACATAAAAAATGCTACTTTTAAACTGTCTGTTCAAAAAAAGGGCAGTCCTTTCAAGTGTGTGACTGTCAGGACTGTGATTTTTTCATGTTGATTGTTGCTGCTCACTCCAGCATTTCAGTGGGAAAAGAGTGCCACCATTAATGTTATTAGCTGCCTTTGTTACTTTCCAGCTATAACAGGAAAGACTTTCATCTAGTTTCAAAGAAAGATCAGATGATTTTTTGCTTTTACCTTCTGCAGGAAAAAGAAAAGAGCCGTTAAAATGATGATCACAATTGTGCTGCTATTCACAATTTGCTGGGCTCCGTTCCACACTGTCCACATGCTGTTTGAGTACTGTAAGTATTGCCGGATGCATTAAAGGTCGATGGGAGTTGTTGATATAGCTCAAACCTCACTGCATGCATCAATCTGAGTCCTCTCTGTGTCTGTATGTCCAGATGACCTTGAGAAGAAATACGACGGAGTCACACTCAACATGATCATCGCCATTGTTCAGGCCATCGGGTTCTTCAACAGCTTCAACAACCCCATCGTCTATGCCTTCATGAACGAGAACTTCAAGAAGAGCTGCGTCTCCACGCTCTCCCACTGCGTCCGGAAACCCAACCAGCAGGTCGACGTCATGGTGGCACCCAGGTTGAGCGTGCAGTTCATCAAACCCCAAAGCAGAGAAGCCTTCATAAAACCGGACGACGGCAACAGCTTGGAGCTGCCCTCAGCAGAGAAAGGCCCTTCAACTTCATCGCAGGGAGAGCGCTCGCTGGAAATGATAGGCGAAAAAATCTCCACCATCCAAACGGAGCTGCCAGCAAATAGCTCCAGTCAAGTCAAATGAGGACGAAGTGGAGCAAAGTTCAGGTGTTTCAACTGTTCAACTCGACCCTCCTGTTTGCTGTCGATCCCTGGCGCTTGGCACAAGTAGCTACGAGCACCTTAGACATGATTTCAAGTCTCACAGTTGCAGTTCAGAAGGCTCAAAAGTCCAACAGCAAGACAACAAACTGTATCTCTGCAGTGGCAGGAGCTAGAATCTGTGTTTTCATTCTGGTCAGGAGTACAGCAGGAGGACTGGGAATGGATATTAAAAAGAGGCAGCTTTACTATAAAAACTGGGATCATTCAGGAACAGTGGTTCGGCAGGTGATTTATGATTTTTTGACGGGGGGACAGCCATATAAGAGCACTCTCTTGGCCGGTTAACAAGCGGGAAGCAGTTTGGTAATTTCTCCTTCAATATCTACTCATCATCCTTTCAAATCGCCCACTGACCACTCTTGAAAATTGCAGGACATCCAGCCTCTCCCATACCTATCTTCCACCAAATTATTTCTGGTTCTTGAACTGGTTCCATTCAGGATTCTTGAAATCTTGGTGTCAAACAGTGAATAGGCTCCTGTCTCCACCAGTGATGGATCAGTGTAATTAAGAACACACTCAACAATGGAGAAGCATTGCACATCCTTTTTCTTTCCAACCAGTAGGGTCTGACACTCCCACTGATGTTGTGGCATTTAAGGTAAAGGAATAAAGCTGGGAACCTTCCAGGTTCTGAACCAATTCTTTTTTGGTTGAAACGCTCCTAGTGGCTAAAACTAGATGTGCAGATCAGAACAAAATGTGTTTCCTGTTGGTGGTGAAGGGCTTTCAGTGAGCATTTAATGATGCATGAGAGGCAACCATGCTCAATGTCATCCTGAATGAGCTCAGACTAGAAGTACGGTGTTCTCGTAGAAGGGAAAATGTTTGGAAATGTTAAAATGGCCCTCATTCATTCAGCTGCTTACATGCACGTTTCAATACCAACCCTCAAAGTTCTTCTCTCCTTTGCCAACATGTTGTTCATTTCACACACAAAAGAGAAACCTTGCAGCAACTTGTGTGTCAATCAGAACAAACAGAGATGAGAAGCCCAACGGGGAATACATAAAGCAGCTCTGTCTAATAGTTTTTAATGCAAAAAAAAAAAAAAAAAATCACCTGATCTTTTTTTTTTTTATTGTGCATATGAAATTATTTTACCACTGATAGGTTAAAGAATGTATGTAGCGTGTGCAAATCCTGCTCATTATGAAATTCAGTCACATCTCTACCCCCTATAGAATGTACTCAAATGTATTCTGTGGGTACAAGTCATAAAAGTGCAGCATAATAGGTTTCACTGGGCTTTGGTTTTCATGCTTTACAGAATCCATAAATCCTGTCCACATTATCCTTTTTTGAAAACTCCCAACTGCTGCCGCTGGTGAACGTACATTTACACTGATTAGTCAAAACTAGGGATGACCAGATCATGCTTCTCTCCCCGGTTCCAATTGGATTCATTTAATATTTCGTATCTGCTGATACCCAGTTGTAATCAACACTATTTCCCGAGAAAATAAGCACTTAAAGTCTAACCCTGGCCAAAACACTGAAATCATTTAGCAAATATTGTTTAGTCACTTCCTCTTACCTGTAAGGTCATACAAATGAACCCTCTGGTGGCGTCCTGTGGTGTCTGGCTTTAGTAAATTCTTTAGCTCCTGTGGGTTGTGGGGTGGGACGTCTGTGGATTAGTCATGTAGATGCTCGATCACACTGGGACTACTAGAATCTGGAGGCCGGGTAAACTCCTTGGATTCTTTTCATGTTCCTCAAGCAGTTTTTGTGGTTGCCCTTGCTGAGGGAGGAAAAGCAAAACAAGATTATCAATGTAATTCACTTAATCTGTGTATATTTTGGCTGATCAGTGTAAGTGCCAACGGGAAAAGTTCTGTTAGCAAGATGAGCACCACCAACAAACAAAAGAGATGACATTGCAAACTACAACTGTTTTCACATTAACACAGATTCTGAATATCTTCACAGCGGAAGGAGTTTTGTGAAAGTTCAGGTTGTGTTTGTATGTGGATGAAAACGCATTGAAGTTAACTTTTAAAAAATATCTGTGTACGTGTGGACAAAGCCTCGGTTCAGCTTCTATCATTGACACATCCTGGTTTACAACATGATTAGAATTTCAACTACAGCTTTTATCCTCTGAGCCACTTTAACTCCTCTGCATTTTGAAGACAAATTATCTCTTCTTTTATGTAAAGTACAGATGAAAAAAAAACAAGACTGAGAGCATAAAAGCGTCTTCAACTTAAATGGGGAACATCTTGTTTTTCTTTTCTTTTTTCTTTGAAAATTTGTGTCTCTCAGTGTGGTTATAATTTGGGAAATGGCTGTCCGTATGAATACATATGTGCAAAAACTAATCAGTGTTGCAGCATGTAAACATTTTTCAGATCCAAAGAGATTGTGTTTTAGTCAAATTTGCATTCATAAAATGTGAATATGAAGTCAATGAATGCTTTGTTGTGAAATAAGTGTGAATGTTGAGTACTTACTGTGAAGGCGAGCTCAGCTTTAAACATGAGGTTTCTCATTCATTCCTATACAGTGACAAACTCTTCATAAGCTGCCTATACTCACTTTGAAAACTGGTCAAGAATCTTTACTGCCATCATGCAATTAGTTTTCACCAGTTACATAATGAAATTTTGTTGGTAGTACCGGCTTAAAAGTCAACATTAAAAGACATGGTCAGTAAAATATACAGTGCATTAAAAAAATAGTAAAAATACATTAAAAGTAAGAAAATATACATGCAACAGACTGATTTAAGTGCAGCAGTGCAAGGTGCAGTTTCAGTTCCTTCTCATCTCAAGCGTTTAAAGTGAGTGTGCCTGTGGTTGTACAGCGTTTACAGCTGTGTTCACATTTAAAGCTGAAGCACAATCTCACCTCAGCATGTGTCTGTGATGTGATGTATTTATTATAGAGCATTTTGAGCACATCATATGTGTGAGCTAAGCTGGATGGATTTGTTTGTGGGGTCAGAGGGGTGGAAAATGAAATGGATCCTTACAAGAAATGTTCTGTGCTGCAAGACAGTACTAGTGTTAATATACTGTTATATGCTTTACAGAGTTTCTATAAGGTCAGACCTGCCATCTCTTGAACACTGGCCAATGAAAGTGAGTTTCTTTGTTCTCTATTTTTCTATAAAAGTTGCAATTTTGTGTTTCTTCTTAGAGAGCTGGAAGATTCCGAATATTTTACCATATTCTTAATTAACCAAGACCTGTAAGAGTTACAGGTAGTTTTTATGTACTGAACCATGAATGTAACTACTCACAAAAAAATTAAAAAATCACATCCTTTTTTAAAAAATGCATTAGTGTAGTAAAATAAAGAAGCTGTTTTACATGTGACACAGCATAGACGCGGGATGATCACAAACACTGAAGTTTTGTTCGTGAGCTTTTAAGGCGAAATGTGGGATCACATGTCTCCCACAGACAGACAGACAGACAGACAGACAGACAGACAGACAGACAGACAGACAGACAGACAGACAGACAGACAGACGAAACTGATTTAAGTATCAATGTGTT
Source organism: Amphiprion ocellaris (assembly GCF_022539595.1). Lineage (NCBI taxonomy): Eukaryota > Metazoa > Chordata > Actinopteri > Pomacentridae > Amphiprion > Amphiprion ocellaris. The sequence goes on along the minus strand of NC_072783.1, from coordinate 30,412,265 downwards.
TGCCTAATAGTCCTGTGTGATATTTTTCTAATGTTCATGTCTTAAGATTTAAGTGTTACATTGGTGTTATATTTAAAATTGCTTACACATTTTGTAATGTTTGGCATTGACAGTGTGGCTTCAATTCACCGTTCTATGCAGTTTAAATATGCTGCGCTGAAAATCAAACTGATTTAAAATAATTTTTTCTTTCTTTTTTATCTTTCTGTCCTTGCCTTTTTCTTCTTGTTAAATTTAACACTGAATAAAAACATCTGTTCAGTTTCTTTCTTTGCTTTCGTTACGTAGTGAGTCCTCCAACTTATGCAACATGTAGGTATTGCCATTCCATATCACGGGTCACAGACTGTTATCAACCCAAGGCTCATGATCCTCAAGGTGTGAATTCACACCTTGAGGATCATGAGATCATGAGTCTTGTGATTATTAGCTGAATGTTATTACCACTGCTTTAAATAAAGGTCTCTGAATTATTCATAAAAGAGTCTCTGAACTGGGCACAGACAACAGCTCCCTCTGTGGCAGTTCATGGAAGTATCACAAAACAGGAACACTGAGGTTTGCTCTCCCAAAAACAGTCAGACTCTTACATACATAATCCTTACTTTTTCAGTTAAAACACTGAATTTTCTTTAGTCCAGTAAGAAAGTTATGTAGAAGAAAGTAATTACAAGAAGCAATTAGTTACCATATGGGCTGCAATTTCCAATTACTGACCTGCAAATTCAGCAGAAACTGCTCTGTATAGTTCAAATACAGATATCTGCATTGGACAGGTGCCGTTTCAGCAACTATAAAGTTAAATAATGAAGCAAACGGAGGAACTGCAGCAATCAAATGACTGCAAATACGTAAGTTCGATGTGGAAGAAAGAAATACTCCACACAGTAGTCAATCTAACGCAAATTCCGTCCTGGTCGTGGAGCGGTGGATCAGCTCTTTACTCTTGCAGAGCTGCTGAGGGGGTCATGGGAATTCGACCTGCCAGTCCACATGTGCTTCCCCAAGTGAAGGAGTTCAAGTATCTCAGGATCTTGTTCATGAGCGATGGGAAAATGGAGCGTGAGATGGACAGGAGGATTGGTGCAGCATCAGCAGTAATGCAGGCGTTGTATCTAACCGTTGTGGTAAAGAGGGAGCTGAGCCACAAGGCGAAGCTCTCTATTTACCATCTATCTACGTCCCAATCCTCACCTATGGTCATGAGCTCTGGGTAGTGACTGAAAGAACAAGATCGCAGATACAAACAGCTGAAATGAGCTTCCTCTGCAGGGCGACTGGGCTCAGCCTCAGAGATAGGGTGAGAAGCTCGGACATCCGGAGGGAGCTCGGAGTAGAGCCGCTGCTCCTTCGTGTCAAAAGGAGCCAGTTGAGGTGGTTTGGACATCTGACTCATATGCCTCTGGGGAGCCTTCCTTTGGAGGTTTTCCGAACACATCCACCTGGGAGGAGACCCCAGGGCAGGTCCAGAACTCGCTGGAGGGATTATGTATCTCATCTGGCCTGGGAACACCTCGGGATCCCGTAGGAAGAGCTGGAAAGCGTTACTGAGGAGTGGGACGTCTGGAATGACCTGCTTCCTCTGCTGCCTCCACGACCCGACTGCGAATAAGCAGAAGAAAATGAATGAATGGATGGATGGATGGATGGATGGATGGATGGATGGATGGATGGATGGTAGTCAATCTCTTTGAATATCAAATATGTGGGCTTGAGAGGTGACTGTAAAAAAATAAACCTATAGCATGGTCCTTTGTGGAAGTTATGGATTCCAGCGGTGACCCAGATCTAAAAGAAAAAGGAAAACAAGTCAAATGTAAAGTTCCTTAACCACTACTGTATTTCGTCAAAGGGAATGATACGATGAAGACCTTTACAACCTTCTAAAGTTTGTGGCAGGATTTTTAAATGATCAGACAATCAAATTCACAAAGCTTTCCACTGACAAAGGAGTGTTGTTAGATGTACTTTTTGTCTGAGATGTTCAAATTTAGAATGCTGTCTTTGGGTGGTGCCAATCACAGGAAAAAAAATCAGCCTCTTAGGGTGAAAAATAGGGGTTTTATGGTTGGTGGAATATTGAAACAGAAAATAATGGACATTTTTTGACCAAATTTGCGACATCATACTACTGGTTTGTATTATTTTATCAAAACTGGGTTGTATCATTGAAGATCACATTCTAATCAATTAGGGTGCAAACTTTCAGGACTCTAGCTACATTATTTCTCAAGTTACGGCACTTCAAACATTGCTCTACAGAATTTTACACTCGAAGTTTAAGAACAGTGAGAGTTACCTAATGACTACTTAATATCCGTCTGCACAAAAAAAAAAAAATATCTGACAAATATTAAATGGTCAATTGAGTTGGAATGACCCATCCTGATTATAGTCAACTCATATTATCTTTGAGTTTAACAGGAGACTCTGAAGTACAAATCAGTAACTAGTAACTACGCTTTTGACAATCCCACATTTTCACTCATTGACACATCCAAGCTGGTGAAAGTAAAAATGGCTAGAGTGATCATCTGGGGCTACTTGAAGTTTGGTTCATTGCTAAAAGACACTTCAATTAAAAGGAGCCAGATGTCAACTCACCATCCAATCCACATTTCTTCACCTTTACCTTCAAGAGGAGGCCTATTACACTGAGAGCCATACAGTAGTGCTGGAGAACAGAAAACCTCTTTCAAGAGTTCCAACAATAGCCCATGTCATTTTTGAGCAGATACAGAGCTGGGGAACATTTGTTTCAGGTTCAAGTGCTATAATATGGAGCAGGGGAACATGGGAATGAATAGGGTGCACCACTATAACCAATTCTGAAGCATCAGACTATTGAAACACTGCACTTACAAAACAGTAACAGTTTGTCTGTTTTTAACAGCTGCAATAGCGTAGATTGTATGTTCAACTACCACAAAGATGCTTTTGAGTACTTTGCCGGGTATTTGTATGTTGTCTGTAGTCCAATTATGTCAACAAGAAACACAGAGCTACATAGTTGAGATCAAATTCAAAGCGCAGTTCAAAGATGATCTGACTCATGATTACTTGGTGCCTTGGTCCAGAAAAGGCATCACAACTCGTGATCCCATAGCAAGATGTTCGGTAGTTTCATTAAGTGATTTATTTTTTACATTACATACATTATTCCATGAGTAAACTTCTTACAGGATGTAAAATCTCAATTTCAATCACCCTCTACTAAGCTGAGTCTCGCCTGAAAACCAATACTTCACATAAATGACAAACTAATCTTCATACCCAACATGTGTTTTGCAGTGTGAGTACCATTTTTTATCAAATGGAAGCCACAATGCTATCGCACACGCACCTCATACTATTATTCAAAACCAAGTGCCAAAACAGAAGAGATCCAGTCTACATCCACAGTGTTCTGAGCCGTTTACACTGTGGGAACATAAGATTATGTAACATTGTAATAACCAAGGAAACACACTCTTCTACAAACATGTAAAAACCCAGAGAAGCAGTTAAGGATAAGGGTTTAAAGCAGCAAAATCTTTCTTCGATCTCCTCCCAGTTAACCAAATTTACACTGAAATAATAAGCAATTGTACTGTCTCCCTTATGTGCTAACAAATTTGCTTTGTAAAATAAAAAGAAACCTTCTTTGTGTGTGGCATTGGCAACAGAATGCCAAAAAACAGAAGACAAATCGATTTTCTGTCAGATTCACAAAAAGGGTATTATTTGACACTTTGGCAGGCACTTTTTGTTGAGGATAATCTTACTGTCTGGAGACGCTATGAATAAAAAAATTTCTAAATATTCCTATTTCTGTCTTTGCTGCTATGTGATCAGAGGTATATGAAAGTCTGGAGTGTCAAAGAGGAGAGGCCTTTTGACTGGGGAGGGATCCTTGTCAGCCTTGTGCAGGAGTTTAAACAGTCCTGTTCCAATATTCATTGGAATCCCCATAATGATGCACTCAGACACACCTGAAATAGAAACACAGGAAATGTTAATACCTAATTAAGGACTAAACTTAGGATTAATTACAGAGATGAAGCAGCAGTTTACCGCAGACGGAGTCCTTTTGTCCAAAATAGGCAGCATCGAAGAGATGATCAGCTGTTTTCTCGAAGGAGGCCAGCATGAGGACACTTTCCTTCATTTTGGCTAAACCAAACCTGGTGATTCCCAGAATCTCCCCCTTTATAGACAGAAGACAGGAGTGAAGTACTTTATACTGCACATTTTTTAAATTGAAATTCAAGCAGTTCAAATCCAATGAACAGCTGAAATGGTACAAAGGTAAGTGGCAAACTGCCAGAGGTTTAAAAAAAAAAAAGGTAAGGTTACTCAAAACTCAAGATTAATGTACATTTCAGAATTATACAAAAGACCTTTTTCAGGGAACAAGAAATGGATGAAGAACTTAAAGCTGTTCTGCAGCAATGGAGGTTGATCAAGTTGGTGCTACTAAATCCTACACGTGTCCCAACTTTTCTAGATAACTTACAACCCCCCCTGTCTGCATAAAAGTAGTGTTGGAACACACCGTGGTACCATACTCTGGAGAGCATTATTTGAACAGTATTGTACTGCAGAAAGTAGTGTGTTGCTCTAAAAATTGGCAAGGACAAGGCAACAATAGAAGAGAGACCATTATAACACTTAAAAATTTAGGTTTTTCCTACAGACAAATTGTGAAGAAAGTCAAGGTGTCAATGAGTACAGTTTTCTTCACAATTAAAAGGCTCAGAAACTGGAGAAAACTCTGACAGGAAGAGGTCTGGAAGAGCCAAAACCACAACACAATCAAAAGACAAGTTTCTGAGAGTCAACAGCTTGGTGATAGGAGCTCACAGGACAACAGCTTCAATCAGCTTCATCGTGGTCGTAGGATGAAGTCTCAGTTTCAACTGTGAAGAGAAGATTTGGAGTTGCAGGTTTGACAGGTGGAGTTGCAGCAAGAAAGCCATCACTAAGATGTCAGAATGAGAAAAAGAGGCTTGTCTGGGCCATGAAACACCGCTAATGGACCACTGAAGACTGGAAGAAGGTATAATGGACTGATGACTCAAAATGTGAAATCTTTAGTTTATCACGCAGGATTTTTGTACGCCGTCGAGCAGGCGAAACTATGGTTCCTCAGTGCGTGACATCAACTGTCAAACATAGAGGAGGAAGCATCATGGTCTGGGGCTGTTCTGCTGGATCCAGGGTCGGTGACTTATACTGAGTGAGAGGAACCCTGAACCTAAACAGCTACCACAGCATTCTGCAGCACCATGCAGAACCCTCTGGTCAGGGGTTTATCCTACAGCAAGATAATGACCCAGAACATCAGTCCACGCTCTGCCAGAACTACTTTAGGAACAAAGAACCAGACGATGAGCTTGAAAACATGGAGTGTCAGCACAGTCTCCAGATTTCAACCCCATGGAGCTGGTTTGGGATGAATTGGACAGAAGAGTGAAAGTAAAACAACCTACAAGTGCCACACATTTATGGGAACTTCTGCAACAGGGAAGAACTGTCTGAAGAATATTTGATTTCTATTGTGGAAAGAATGCCACGAGTGTGTTCAGCTGTTGTATCTGGCAAAGGCGGCTACTTTGATGAGTCAATAGTTTAGAATACATTTTGGTTTCTAAATAGGTTTTTTTGAACATCATTTGTTTATGTGTTCTATGCTTTCATTTCAGAGTACAATGAGACATGAACATGCATACTTTCCAATACAGAACTGGAAACATTTAGGTGTTCTAAAACTTTTGACCGGTAGTGAGTGTGTGTGCGCACACACACACACACACTCATGAACGCACACAGGGGGAGAGAGAGCAATGTTTCATACCTTATAGGACATAAGATCAGCAAGAAGCATGACGTGACGCCGGTCGATGCTCATTCCATGGTTGACCATGGTGTACTGAATCTCGTTGATGATGGTGGATCTTGCAGCCTCAATACCCAAAGTCCTCTCAACCTGAACAAAGACACAGAGCAGCTTGTAAAGAAGAAAAAACATTCTGACATTAGTCTTGAGGCTGGATCCACAAATAAATCAATCACATGGTATTTTCTCTTATGATGTAGGGTCTTAATCTGCCATCTAACTTCTCTGGCACTTTGGCTCAACAGCCATTATCTTAAAGGTGCTGTATAAATAACGACTTGACCTAAGTTCAAGATTAATTACTATTTTTTATAGGAGAGATGTGAAATCATCATCACATACACATTCGCCTTTACCTAATGTAAATCAAGCTATCAGCTTCCACCCACAAACATTAAAATCATTTTCTTCCTTCGACAGTAAGTAACCTGCACTGGGCTTCAAGCTGGGACAGTCTAAGGGACTAAATACTCCTGAGAGACCATAAACCAGGCCAAATAGAGCCAAACAGAAACCTCTGCAGAACAATAGTGGTCATTCTACAACTGGTAAAGCTGTTTGGCGTTGTAGAATGCAGATCTGTATTCTGCAGACTCCTGACTCAATACAACTGTCCTGCTATAAATCACCTTCATGCAATCCTGCAGACCAATGTTGGAAAATACCTCTCATTTTAAGACTATCCCAGTTTTTGAAAACCTCTTTCGTTCAAGGGAAATAAGTAACAGTTGAACACAACTTATCACACCTTAAACTGGATTAAAAAAATCCAACCTACTACAGAGGGACAGTGTGTCAGCCTTAAGGGCCGTTTAGCTCTCTGTTCTTTTGTAGCTTCAACCAGAATGTCTGCTTCGTTAGTGCTTAGTCTCACTCCTGTGCTCCTGTTTGTACAATCATCATTTGTATGTGATCACATGCAAACTGAAACGATCCTGCTTCACACTAAAAGCTTTTTTTTCGAAATGCAACATGTTTATTGCACAGTTAGCAGTGCTTCGTTAGCAGTGTAAGTAAACTATTTTAGATTTCTGTGCAGTGCAGTGAAAAAAACTGCAACACAAAACCAGAAATTATTTTGCAAAAGCTTTATGAAAAAGTGAAAACATCCAGGTTAGCATACTGCTTAGACAGACAGCAACCTAAAGCACGACTGGCTTTAACTCTCCACTGACTCTTACCTCGTATGTGTTGTTTGATGTGGTCCTACTCCCATTCACTCCGTGAGTTGCCATGACAGCTCTCAGATTGTCGCCCTCCACCAGAAGTTTGTACTTGTTCTTGCCACTCTGTTCGTCAATGTGAATAACTGCTCGGGCGACCTCTGGTATGCCTTGAACCACCACCTAAGAAGTGAGAAATGACATCAGTGTTAATTAAAAAAAGCAGTGACTAATGCAGGGCTTTGTGCTTCCTTTTCATAGCAGAACACAAGTAGTTCTTTACTTGAATCATATCTCAATTTATGAGAACTACATAAATTAACATAACAGCACAGATATTTTTTTCCATTTTATTTGTCTTACTGCACTGTGGTTTAGAAATAATACAAAAGATAGAATGATAAAATGTGAAAGGTGTTGCTTTAACAAACCCCCAAAAAATTATAACATGACTTTTGAGCTCCAACATTTCAGCTTCTTAGTCATTTTGATTTTCCAGCCAATTATTTCGCCATTTAAGCAAACTCTCACTGCTCTCAGCAGACTCTTTCTGGCAGCAGCTGTTTTCAGTCATATAACTGCACTGCAAACCACCTGTTTATCACAAAAGGGCAGACACACAAAGTTGGTTGCATTTTCTAGACTTACATTTTCTAGAGGTCAGCAGCCTTTTAAGAAAATAGCAGCTATAATATTTATTTTGGTAAAAGTGTGCGTTTCAGGTTTAGAAAAAATAAAGCCGGTATGCACAGAAATCAGTTTTTTAACTTTATTTTTACCTGTCACATCAGATTCTCACCTTAGGAAGTTCTTCTTTTAATGACTGCAGCACATAGTACATGGAGCTTTTGTTGTTTTCTCGTGGAGACACACATACCACCGCCTCGCCGTGCACAGCAATGTCTCCAGGTTTGACTCGTAGTTTAGACATGCAGATGGAATAACGCACTGTTTCTGCATTTACCTGAAAGATGAACAAAAAATATGCAAACAAAGCCCCTAGTGCTTTTCTTATCACACATTGGAAAAGCACTACTCTGTCATACTTTATCAGGAACACACAATGATGTGTGAGAGCACTCTGCTGCAGCTGCTGTTGGTAAAGCACATTTCACATGTATTGCATTATGCAGAAGAACAAAGACTTCAGGGACTGAACGGCTCAAAATAAAGGAAGATGGTATTCTCTGTATTGCCTAACAAGATGTATATGTATCCATGGCAACCAAATCACTACTCGAATGGATAGGCTGCACATAAAAGATGAACGCAGCGACCGCCACATCACCCACTGGTTTGTGGACTAACATTGTGAAGTTTGGTATTTGGCCGTCACCATGTTGATCTTTTGAAGCCGATCGTGTCGAGTGAGTGGTGGATCTGACTGGTAAAAATTTGCGGATACTACCAAAATTTATAAAATGAACATAATGCCGTATTGACTGACACTTGAAACTAGCAATTGAGAATAAAACCTAATTATGAAAATGTTTACTGAGGTAACAAATCAAGTGAGAAGTAGGCTCATTTTCTCATGCACTCAGATACAATCGGCCTTCTTTTTGCAACCAGAGATGCCATCCCCTGCTAGCCATGAGAAAAAAATGTGGGGTTAAAGCTACGCGCATCTTTTCTACACAGTCTGCTTAAATGTGATGGCCTTCACAGGAATTTTCTTTCTAATCCAACAATAAAGTGAGACTATGTAACTTTTGCTAAACAGTCCCTTTGAATTTCCTAAATATTTTTGAGCGATCTGCCTTTAGTTATTTGAAATTTATAGAAAACATTCCTATTTACTTTCTTGCAGGTTAGTTTATAAGATCAAACCACTCTCGTGTCTGTATGAAAAAGCTGAAACTACCAGCAGCAGCTGGTTAGCGTAAGACTGGAAACATGGAAACAGTTAATATATGAAAATGTCTAGTAGCACCTCAAAATTCACAAAAACCACAATGAATTAATTTTACACTGTTTTTTGTTCAGATTAAACAACTAAACAGCAAAATTAGTGAGATTTCAAGGTGCCTCTAGGTATTTCCACATTTACAGTCTTTGTGCAAAGTTAAGCCAACAAGTTTAAGTGGTGTTAATCTTCTCTTCCAACTCTGGGCAAGAACAGAAGAAGCACATTTCTGCAAAAGTATTTAAAGACATCACCACTGGATCACCTGACTAAGAATGATACTACAACCACAGAGGGATATAGTGTGTCTACATATAGTCTTATTTTATTGGTAAGGCAAGTTAAACACTAATCTGCAACATGGTAAAGCATCATTTTACTGTAACAAAAACTGTCAGTCAGAAAACTAACTCAGTTACACAGCAAGATCTAGTGTGCTAATTATTAGCAACTGCAGTGACAGTTTTGGGGTTATTGCCTCATTAATAAAGAAAGGTTTTATCACTGGTTGTGGTGTTTTTAAAAAATATATTTGGCCATATTTTGCTTTTATTGGATAGTAGATAACAAACAATAGGGTGAAAAAGATGGGTATGATCAACTACAAAGATAAGACTCAAGTTGGAACAAAACTGAATAAATTTCTAATGAGTCTAGGTGGGAAAGAGGGGATGTGTTTGAAACATTCACAGAAAGCTGTAGTAACAGTAAGAAAGTTGTACCTCCAGTCGCAGCAGTCTGATTCTCTCCAGTGATAATTTCACCAGGATGAAGCAGTCATCTGGAAGAAAAACCTCTTCTATGTACTCAGAAATCTATAGAAAACACGAGAGAATTTGACTTTATTACAGCTCTCTACTTCTTCATGTCTCGCACAATGCCTCTTCTGGAACCACTTATCAGTTTTTTTATCTGATGGCACTGATCAATTAATACAAAAGGGAACAAAGCAGGTCGGAATACTTCTCCTAGAAGAGTCTTCTCAATTCTCCCCTTCACCAGCCTGGCATAGTCAGCGTCGTCTTCCACATCCAAGTGAGCCGTGATTATAGGGGTGCTGAGTAATGAGTAGAGCATTTTCAATAGAATACTCAAAACAGACTATATTCGTTACTGTGCCTCAAAGATATTTGCTATGGCCCAGCAGAGCTGATTCTGCTCTAATTCCATGTTTCAGCCATGAATTCAGGCAAATGATCAACATTATGCTTTAATGAATGCGGTGCAAAGCAAAGCAGTGATGTCTAGCAGCAAATTTCAAACACAAGAATTGCTTCTATTCACTCAAGGAGACAGTTGTCATAAATAAGCTCTGGAATAATTTCCAGACACATCAAGACAAAGTCTGTTGCCACCTTTGAAGAATCAAACAGCTTCTTTTTTTCCCCATGCTCAAATGACAGAGAGAACATAAATGTCTCTGTAAATACATACCTGATGTTCTTGGAAGCATTGATGATTTCCTTTATGCGAGGAACCCCCAGAGTGATGTTCATTGAAGCTACACCGGCGAAGTGAAAGGTTTTCAGTGTCATTTGAGTGCCAGGCTCTCCGATGCTCTGAGCACACAGGGCACCTACTGCTGAGCCTGGTTCCATCTGGGCTCTATACGAGGAAGCACATCAGAAGGATCAGTCTTGAGCCGAGTCAACTTTCATTAAACTGATTAGTGAAATTTGGCAGTCATGATGCTAAAATAAACATTTAACCGCATCTCAGCATCAATAAATGATCATGTGGGAACTAAATTATCTTTGTTTTAAAGTGTGCTTTTAAAATGATATTTCATTAAAAAAAATGTGGGTGAAAACATGAAAACTATTCCTCAGCTTGAACATAAATGCATAACTTCAGTGATAGCAATCTTAGCCAGCTATTTATTTCACTACTTTGGTTCAGAATGAGATATTTCAACAACGATTAGATAGATTTCACTAAATTTGCTTTAAACGTTACTAGTTTCTGGGGTTTCTGGGGGATAAAGTCAACTGGCTTTAGGGATTCCTGACTTTCCCTCTAGCGCTTCTGTATTACTGTATTGAGTAAATGGTCTCAACAAACACTCAAAAGACTGTAATGAAATTTGGTGCAAACCTGCACATACTGTTCTTTACAGGCTTAGAGGGATTTTGGAGTATAATCAGCACCTCATTTCGGTTTTTCCCATGGATGTTGCTTTTGAGTTTGAAAAGTGAACCTGGAAGTGACTTAAACCTGCATTCTTTTAACAGCCAGCAGGGGAAGTCAGAATGTGTAGAAGTATAAGTGAAACTACCCCTACTTCTAACAATATTTACTACATCAGTAAACATTTTCCTGAGAAGGTCATGGGTTCAAGTGCAAGTTTCAAGTCTCATTCAATACAGCACTGTGTTCATTTTGTAAATATTGGTCCCATTTGGAGTAAACTAGACAATAAAACGAGGTATGTTTTAGTTCAGTGCTACCTTGTGATTGCCAGGTTGCTACCTCATGGGAGTGCATAGTGTCCTTCAGTTTAGTCAGATCCACTCTTGCCATTCTGATTTCAAAAGGCTAAAACAGCAGTAGCAAAATGCCAAACTTAACGTTCTAAAACCGTTGTCCACAAACCACTGGGTGACATCCCAGTTGCTGTGTCTGTCTTTCATATACAGTCCATGGTTTTTCCCCAATTATCTCTTCATGTTCTATTGCCCAAAGGACAATCTGAGCCGCTGCCACAGCAAAAGACCCACCATCTTGCAGACAATGGGTAACAAGTAAAAATAACGAGCCTTAGAGACTTGGACTTCAGTTTTATACCTCATGTACTTGTCTCTGCAGGTTTCGAGAAATTTCTCTAGCTGGGTGGGGGTAATGCGGTCCAGCTGATAGAGAACTTTTGGCTGCAATACAAGATAGAAAGAAGAGCAAATAAAAGTCAGATGTCAGCTTAAGCCTATTGCTGCATTCAGCACATTAAACTACACTGTGGGGCCTACCTCACTAGTGCCGTTGTCGTTTATGCCGTACTTGTCTCTGGTCTTCTTGATCCTTTCTGAAACACCTTTAATGAATTTCTTTATCTCCTGTAGGTCGCGGAGGAGAATAAATGCCAGACGTTAATTCCAAACTTTCACTAAAATCTTTTAGAAGAAACAAAGTGTGACTGTAAACCACATGATACACTCATGCAATTGTTAGACATGACAGTAAAACTGTTTCTCAATAAAAGAAACTGAGCAGTCTATTTGAAAACATCAGCAGTCCTTTAAATAGCGCAATCCAGTGTTGGAGCATTAATGAGTACAACGACGAAGGTTGTTTCATTGTAAAACAGGGACAACAGGGTTATTCAATAAATGATTGATCTTGTCCAAATCTCTGGCACACCATTCTCAGGTTCAGCTAAACCACACTCCAGCATGCTTGGTCACTGTACCTCCAAGTACTTCTCTGAGCCTGTGTCAGTTAATTCCTTCACAAAAGGAGGCAAAGGTTCACATACATTACAACCAGCACACCCATTAACTTCATGTAATTAGCTCTGACCTTTAATATTTAATTTGCATGTTATTGCCCAATGGTAGCATATTGTCAAAAGCTAATGAATACTCAGTGAGTTAAAGGATACCCTTAACTGCATTTTCCTGTGTACTTAGTATGTGGTCATGGTTTACCACAACCTCAGGAGGCGTGATAATCATAGTTGCAGCATTAATAAGCTACAATTAACATTCTATGGGAACATAACAACAACAAAAACACAGATTACTTCTTATGTGCATGAGCCTTTCTGCTGAAATAGTAATGCATATCAAAAATTAGGCTGTTGGGTAAAGAAAGATTTGCTTCTGGTGGAGATGCTAGAATTGTGTCTTTCATGGCAATTTTGCAAGATATAGTGGGCACCTTTTGAACGTTTACAGATTTATTTTTTTCCCAGCATTTTCTTTTCTCTAACTTTACAGAGGTTTGAAGTCTTAAGGCTTTCTAGTTTACGGTTCTGGTCATCAGTGATGCATCAAAGCACTTAAGAAACCACTTTGCCTTTTTAAGTCAGTTTAATATGATTCAAAAATGCATTTCGTCACCAGACCGTCGCTACAAGTACTTGCATTTCCACTGCAGAACTAAAAAAGAAGGAAAATCAGGTGCTCGTGGCACTATTAGTGCTTCTCTCTTAATTTGGAAAAATATAGAATGTTGATAGACAATGTGCTGTGATGAAATTACCTCCAAGAAGCTGTCTCTGCAGCACAGGAAATCAGCTCTTTTCATGATAGCTTCTGCAGTGAGGACCAGCTCATTTTGACTGAGTGCAGGCTCATCTGAACATGCATAGACCGCCTGAGGGAACAGAGAAGATCAGAAGCATCATTCATTATGATCTCCATACTCAAGCTTTGTGAGCACGTACGGTACATCAAACGTTTGCTACTATTACATGTAATCATACCTCCCACTATATGGAGGGTGAATGCCGTACTGTGAATTGGTTCAGACAGATGGATGACAAACAGACACGTAATGAACCACTTCAATACATTCAATCTCCTTTATTAGTCTTTGATTATTTTTTTTGCAATCTATAAAGCCACTTGCATTGCTCTTACAAATGAAACGTGCCAGGTAAAGAAAATGACTTGCCAGTAAGAAATTAACTTGAAGCTGAGTTATTTCCTGCAGATCTCACCATCTCTGAGATCAATCTTTTCTTGCAAACAGGCTTTTGTTATCAAGTACCACACACTTGACAAGCTGCTAATTAAAATATAAAAAATACAGAAATGCCAAGGGACTACAGCCAATTTACTCTGATTACAGTTATGAAAAGACTCTTATTTGTAGGGTTGTATTCATAATTATATTTTGCCATATTAAGAACCGCAACTCACATTTGTCATTACAATTGAACATATGTATTGTTTTACTGCTGTTTACAACAATTATAGATTTAAAAAATGACCCTCAACAGCAGCAGAAAACATTAATAACCTCTACTTCAAGCCTTGTATTTAAAGAGCAAATCTGGGAGGGAAAGAGGCTGTAATCCTGCAAGTCTATGATTTCCATAACGGTCACAGATTGTCCCCTTAGCAAAACACCAAGCCAATGACATCAATGGTGCAAATTAGACTGAATAAACCTGAGAGAAGGCAGGAAGGTAAATCCTGGCAATGAAAACAACCAAGAAAACCAAAACTGAAAATCATCCCTACACTAACTACACTATTTCCCTATGGAGGAAATGGATTAAAGATCCCTGTAAATGGATGCAATCAACTACAGCCATGCTGTTAATTGGCTGTAATTTCAATCATTCATTTCCTGTCTGTTTTTCACAGAAGTTTTACAGACAAATGAGACGCTTTCCTTAAGCTACACTTAGACAATGGTACTAGACAAAGAAAATCACAATATGATTATTGTTTATATTTTCTTTAAAAAAGCATGAAATCACCAACTGATGTGAGATTATGATCGACTAGGCCCAGTGTTGTTCTTCCTTATCTGTGAGCCAAACCACCAGCAGAGAAGATTACATTTTTAATCCTAATTCATCTGGGCTAGGCTGCAAGAAGGCTTCACTCTGGGAAGTAAACTAATGATATTCTGGTTAGGAGAAGTTCCCTGTTTAGATTTGTTTTGTATTAAGCTAGTCAAAGACAACAGACTAAATATTACCAAAATTATAATTGATATACATATATATAAATAATGAACATTTCCTTTGGTTTGTGCATCTCTTAGTGTATGTAAAATAGTGTAAGCAGGGCTGCAGGAAAGCATGGGTGTGGCCATTTTCAGTGCAATACAGTAACAAACTATTGTTAACATTCAGGTAATTTAACTTACCCGAATGTTGTCCAGAACTCTCTTAAACTCCAGCGGCTCGTCCTTTCCTTCCATTGCAGCAGGATCCAGGCCGTCGCCGCCATAAATAAATTGGATGATGTCACCCGTGGAGCTGCGTACTGTCAGGTCGTACTGTGAGCACAAATCCTCCAGAGACTTCACTAGACGTCTCTGTCCAAACACAGACAAGAATACAAAAAATGTAATAGCAGCATGTGCAACAGACACGCATTTAAAAAAAATAAAAAACAATAACACAGTGAGCTGCTATGGAAATATACTTTCAGTCCAGGTAAATACTGTATAATATGAGAAGCAATTCTGTGAAAGTGTTTCATTGTTGAAACTTTTAGAAATGTAATTAGCAGATCATCAATAAGTAGCTGATTAATAGAATGTAAGCATATTATTCAATTCTGACAGAGAAACATGGTTTATGTATTTTTGAATCTAATATCTTTAGGTTTTGCACTATTGTTTGAACACTATTAGCAATAATGAGTTCACCTGGAGCTCTGGGAAAATGCAATGACCATTTCCCTTTATTTTTGACAATTTAATTTTATTATCTGACTAATGAAAAGTAGCCAAAATAATAATAATACATCTCTGACACAAACTCTACCATTGTAATCCATAATATACAGTAACCTGTTGTTTTGTTTTGAAGGTATCTTGCTCCAAAACAGCTTCTAGGCTAGGAAAAGATTCTCCTAAACTGGTAAGGGCTTGTGGGAATGGTGGATGAAAAAAAACAAAACAAAAAACAACAACAGTATAACCTTGTGTGACAGAACAGTCATTACTTGAACCGGTTTACTTGCTCAAAAAACACACATAAGCATTCAAATGCTCACAACAGTCCAAAGCACAAACAAAGATCTTACAGGATACAGCAGACAAACCTGCTTTCATACAGCCGTTTGACAACAGCATGACAAGTGGAGTAAACATTGGGGAGGATAAAAATCCACAGACATTACCTGCATGTATCCAGTCTCTGCAGTTTTCACTGCAGTGTCCACCAGACCTTCTCGGCCTGCCATGGTGTGAAAGAAGAACTCTGTGGGTGTCAGACCAGAATAGAAGCTGTCCGCCACAAAGCCTTTAGCAGCAGGAAGCTGCAGAGAAATCATGAAGCCATTAAGCGTCTGATTAAGCCAAAAATGTGCGAAACGTGCCAACTGCTGTTACTGCTATCTAGTTTTACAGGCATGGCAACAGCAAATTTTGATTTCAGCTGAAAATGTTCAGTATACAATCTTCAGGGGGGGTCCAGGGGGGTGCAGCCCCCCTGAAGCCGAGAGGTTTTAACATAGAGGTGATTTAGAATGAAAAACATGCATAGAATTACAGAAGACTAGATTGTAATGAATAAGTTAATTTGATGAAAAGTTAACTTACTTTTTCTTCAATGTTGTCTCACTGCATTTAGTCCTACAATTTTTACAGTTCTATAGGTCTTTTAACACTATTTACACTGGAGTTCTACACTGGTCACAAAGTCACTTCTAATGTCACAGTTTCCTCTATGGAGTCAGCTGTGTCAGTTTTTTTTACATTTCCAGAACACTCTTTAAACACTATCAGGGATTCATTTTGCCCTGAGTCATGAGTCAAATACCCAATGTTTTGTTAAATGACTCAAATATTTTACTTATAGTGAGTACTTCTGACTCATGGCTTGAGAAATCAAAATGATTATTTTAAAGCAAACTGACCCACTCTGATAATATTTGACTCAAGGTTTCAAACTGTCATGTTTTCACCTTTACCATCACTTTTCTCTCAAGCCAATTTCATCAGAACTGGTTTTTGACACTTTTATCTATTTCTAGCACCGATGACTCTTGATCTTTAGCTAAAAACCTCATGATTCCACCGAAAACGATCCCAATAGCTCAAAATTCCAACATGAACATGCCGCCATGAATTGTAACAAAAGAATGCATCGAGCAATTTGATTGGTCCAATTGTTGGCAGCTAACCAATTTCGACCAATAGCAAGGCCTTTTACAATGCAGCAGGAGCGAGACTGGTTCTAGGGGCTTTCGACCGGGGTTAGCTGCGGGAGAAACGCCGAGCGCTTCTCAAAAACCGGGAGCAAGAGTAACAAAAATATACCTCACCCCCCCTAAAATTTTCTCAACGGATTTGGACGATTCACAGAAATGATCAATTTGAAAATTAAAACGGCGGATTTCCGCGGAACGGCGGAAAATTGCCATGCCTGGTTTTAATGCTATTTCTTCACTGATTTCATTTATGATACAAAACACCATAGAAAGCATTCATGCTTTTTAACTTGGTCAACTGAACACTGGGTTGGCTTAATGAAGAACAACCAAAAGTAATCAATTTCACACCATGTCAGAGCTCAGTGTGAGACCTGGATGTGACACATCACACTTCCAATTAAACAATTCAGAATTCAAATAATGAGATACGAAACACGAGACACTGGCAGTGAAGAACGCTCATGTCATTTACAAAAGCTCAGTAACAGTAATTAATTTGAAAGTGCTACTTAGTTTATCCTGGTAACAAAATCCAGAATACAGTGTGTATAACCCCTTTGAAGGATATAAAGGAAAACAATTGAATGAAATAAATTAGATTTGCCTTTGAGTGTTTTTCAAAGTGAGGAAGGGAGCGATTCTCAAAACCATCAGGTACTCGAGAGCCACTTATGGCCTGCTGGCCCACACAAGCAATCATCTGAGAGATATTAATGAAGGATCCTGTGTGTACAGAGAGAAGACAGATTAAAATGTGAGAACACAAACAAAATATGAATCATAATAACAACACAAGACACAGAACACACACAAAGGTTCCAAATTTAGCATCAATTCAGCAAGTCAGATCAGTTCCATTTATTTCCAGACAGACAGCTTCATTCTACAGTTTCATTTAGCAGATACTTCTATTCAAAGCGATGTACATCTGAGAGTAGGTACAACATGAGGCGGGTAGGCAGGGCAGCACTAAGGACCTTGTCTAATAGTCCTAACTTCAAAACTGCACCCTGACCAGAATCTGAAACACCGATCTCCTGTGCCAAAGTCAGGGGTTCATAATTCACACCTAATAATTCTATTTCACAACCAGGCACACTGGATTAAACCACACACACACTGAGGCTAATGCTCACTGCCGTTTCCAGCAAACCAGACCCCTTTCCTACGAGCACAGATCAGACAATGTGTCTGGTAAAAATGGACAGCGAAGACAACAATGAGCTGCTGAGTCACTTTTGTTAAATGTCTGCATATACAACAAGATCATATTCTCAGAAACGTATGGGGCAATTTAAACCAATAATTTTTAGTCAGGGTTTCCTTGAAGCTGGCTTACCTTTGGAGCCACAGAGGGCCATGATCAGAGGACTGTTACTTTTGTCGAGCTCCCTGAGACAGGCACTGCCGGCTCGGTCTCTGATTACAGACAGCTCTCTCAAGATCAGAGCCTATAGAAAAACACAAACAAAATATAACGACCTTGAGAGACAAACATATCGACTCTTTTCTTCTCCTACTGCATACATATTCTAAAGTCATGGCCAGTCATTTCTAGCATATGACCCTCTGTGCAATATCTACAAAAGACCTTTGAAAGTCTCTGGCCATAGCAAGAGAAGCAAAAAACTAAGAAATAAATGAAAAGAAGACAAAACAAAAACCGAGACACTCAAGATTCATTTTCTTTATGGAAGACTCAAGTGTAGTATTCTGTTCTACAATCGAAGAAAATGCCCTTTCAGTGACTGCAAAAGCACCAGTGATTTGATTTAGTCTTGGCTAAAAGCTTTTTAGACAGATGAAGGTAACCTGTCAATGTAGATCTTAATCAGTCTCACTTAGACTGATTACAGTTTTTGAACTACTTCTGTCTGATGTGCTCTGTAGTATTTGTGTCCTGGCCTGCAGTACACTTTTTGAGAGTTTGCTACCTTATTTTTTTGTACTAATTTATCTTGTAGTCAGATATGTTCGAAATGTGGGGCAGAGAGCGGGGAAATGCAGCTAAGGTCTAGCTGGCACGTAATCCAACTGCAACAAACCAGATCAGGACAAACACGGCATTCACTAAAGCTCTGAAGTACCTGAAAGTATGAAGAGGAAATCTCTTATTTTTGGGACAAAAAACAAGACAGAGTCTGGTTTGAGACAGGATACCAAGGAGACACAGTAAAATGAGATGGGGAAGGACTTCAGAAAACAGAAGCTTGTGAATTTTTTAGCAGTCCTTTACTTTATGTGGGGTTTGTTTTTTGAGCATATTGTTGGGATTTTTTTTTTTTAGATCCCTACACACATACAGGCTTTATTTAATAAGAATCTGGTTTGTATATTTTCGTGGATCACCTACGTACAAGTTGTGCAAAAGCTGTTAAAAATTGGCTCCTACATATATTGTGGCATCATGTGTGCATGTTTATAAGAGAGAAAGCAACGGTGGCTTGTTTAGCTACATCAGGAACATCTGTGTATATACTTCTAAGTTGTAGTCAGTGTGCAGTCTACTGCCAGTTGACATTGGACTGCATTTTTGAGGCCAAATTCAATGCCAGGATCAATATATGGGGGTTTAAAGGTTCCTACAAAAAGGTACAATTTTCACATGAACACAAGCTATACACAAATGCTCTTTGATAAGCATTCCAAAAAAATTGGTTATTATAGCAACAGTCTCAGTTTTGATTGATGATCTGTTACTCTATTAGTCTTACTTTCAATAATTTTTTTTTTTTTTTTTAAAAATAGGACCTTTTGACACTGCTGTTAAGTCACCACTGGTGTTACGTTTCCGTACGTAGAAGGAACATGTCAGCTACAAAAAAAAAAGCACTCAACACCATGTCTAGGTGTCCATGTGGCTAAATAAATGAGATGCTGCAGTGAGAATCTTTCCTACCTCCAGTGTCTCCTCTGCTGTGCAGCCCGGCTGCTGCTGTAACTTGCCCGTCTCCAAAGCTTCGATGTACTCATCACACTTCTTGTAGCCGTCATCCAGCAGGTCCTGTTTGGCTTTCAGCAGACCCTGTCCAGGTGTCACGTCACCAATTCCAATAGAGAAACCTCTGTTGGCTGAAATTACATGGAATATCACAATGGATTACCCACTTCCTGTTGTTTCCTGTTGGATTTAAAATTCCCCCAATGTGTACCATGTTGTTACAGAGTGACCACCTACAGAGATACACCGGAGCCAGTCTCGCCAGGCGGGACATGGCGTTAGCAGCCTCAAGCTGTCCCCAGTCTCTCAGCAGGATGTAAAAAATGTTGTTCTTGGAGCCGGATCCCAAAGTGCCCTTGTCCATGCTGCCACTCATCAGCTCACTGTTGTGAATCACCACAACTGGGGATGTGACAAAGGTTTGGGCAAGAAATGACACCATTAGGCTGAGAATATTGACACCCAGAGGATAGATAAAACACACTCACCTTGAGGCATCTAATGCTGTTTGACTAGCTAATGCTGAAAGTCATTCAGCTTAGCAGAAAACAGAAATCACTGAAGGCATTATGGGAAAGCTTTTCTATCATGCAAACAAGTATTATTTGTGGAACACAACTGAGAAAATTACAGTCTCCTGGTGATGAAGCTGTTTTACAAAACAATGTTACCCAAATTAATGATTGCAAAACTCAAAGCAACAAAATGGATTATATTATTTTCAGTTCTGTTTATGCGAAGTGGTTTTTTTTTCTGTTATCCATGGATTTGGAGCAGGTCAGTGCATTTTATGTGTTTTGATCACACTAACCATCTGTAAAGCTTCTTCCAAAGAATTCATCAGTACATAGCCATATTTGTTATCATGACAATTACTGTGAATCAGCATCTAATTGCAATTTTCTTTTTAATGAGTTTCAGCAGCAGCACACAAGTGTCTATTTAAAAAAAAGACCTCTGTTATGATGCAGTTACTTATAAATAGCATTAATTTTCATTCAGCTTGCAACAATAAAACATTTAAAGTTGGTTTGTTGAGTGGACATGTTTACTAAAGAGGCTCACAGGAGTCATTGTGACAGAGATCCTCTCCCTTGCCGCAGTACTGTTTGCCTTTGGTCCGCAGGTTGGCCTTCACTGGACACTCCTTACTGGGCTTCAGAATCATGCTGAAGATCTGTTTTCCGGTCCACAGAGCCATGGGCTGAAGGATACGCAGAGGAATATTAGCGGTGTGCCACAACACAACAGTTATGTAACAGGCTTACAAAGTGTTGTACCTTCATGATAGCGGGGCGCGGGAGAGAGATCTTGATTTTCTCATCTTTTCCCACAAGAATTGATGCCACTATCTGACAGGCTTTTGATCTGTCAAAGAAGGTGTCCTTGAGCGTCAAGAGATAAGCTCCTGGAAGGGAGAAATGTGCCGTTACATCAGTGGAAAATATACTTGCCTATATAATAGTGTACCCCATGAGGTAGAAAATGAATATGCTTTCATTTAATGTCAATACTCCTAAATTATTCTGTTTTATTTCATAAACATTCAATGTTGTTCCAGTGCTTCAATAACATTTTCATATACCATCAGTGACCTTGCCCCTGAATTTTATACATCATATGTGCTTTTCCAGATACATGCATGTGCAGGAAATAGTACTTTTTGCTCGTATAACATAAAGGTCTGCAGCTACCGATTATTTTCACTGTCGAATATTCTGTTTATTATTCTTTCAATTAATTGATTCATTGTTTGATCTATAAAATGTCAGAAAATAGTTAGGAAATGCTGATCAGTGTTTCCCAAAATTCCAGTATATTGCCCTGAAATGTGTGTTTTTTGTCCACAACCCACAAATGTTTAGTTTAGTGTTATAGAAGGGTAAATAAACGAGAAAATATTGAAACTGAAGAAGCTGAAATCAGAGAATCTAGACTTTTTTCGATTATTAAACCAACTGCTGGCTAAGCAAAATAGTTGGACAGTAATTTAATAGTTCACAACTGCTAATCATTGCAGTTCTGATCAATTATATTAACAAAAACCCTACATCTGGGAGCTCAAAGAACTTCACATTATACAAAAACCGAGCACTGTGATCTACGACTGGCTGCTGCACGTGACTGCACTGACCTGTCAAAAAGTCCTGAATAGCAGCAATCAGTGGTTCGCCATTTCTTGGAGTGACGAGATTAGCTTTGGTCTGGAAGAAAAAAGACAATCATTTGTGTCAACCTGCAATTTCTCAACAATACAGTTCCTGGAGAAAGCTTTTCTTTGTTGGACATCAGCACTGACAAGATGTGCGTATGGACAAGTGCTGGGACAATACGAACCCCCATCAGGACCAGGGCCTCGGCTTTGGCCTCTTCAGTCTGAGGTAAGTGGAGATTCATTTCATCACCGTCAAAGTCGGCATTGTACGGGGTGCACACACACTCGTTGAACCGAAATGTCCTGTGTGGTTTGACTCTGGCCTGTGAGTTGAGAGAAGAAAAAAATCAATTTCATACAGAGAGAAGCAACTAAATGGGGACTTCTGATGACGTCAAAGTAAAAAATAGTAAAACTTTGGAATCGTTACAATAACAACACTTTACAAAAACTCTAAAACACTAACTGATTTTGACTGATTTACTAGGACTGATTAAACCAGTCTTAATAATAACTAATCATGTACAGACTGTGTCTTAGTAAGATGTTGGGAACCTATGAGCTGCCATGCAGTCAGCAGAATATGACTGGAGGAATGAAACCCCATTATTCCAAAAGATGTTCCTTCATTTTAATGAAAGTGGTGTAGAGTGCTGTCGAACACGTCAGTCTAAAACCTCAGGTGTTTAATTGGATCTTTTGGACCACAGAACAAAAGTAATCACTCAGAACAACCTAGTAATAATTTACTGTGATCCTTCCTTCTAAGGGGATAAGCGGACCCAAAATATGCCACCAAAAATACGCCCACAACACAATAGAGCAACTGGATGCCCTCAGTGTAGGAGTCAAGCCGGTATTCAGACCTTTTCAATTCTCTCAATGAACGTCAGACACTCAGTCGCCCACTTGTTGAAAACATGATGAAGGATGAGTCAGTTGATCACATCACCTTTTTCCACTTTTTTCTCTGAAGACCTGTGGTCTATTCATCTTTGTAATGAGAGGATTGTGCAACCCAACCACCATATCACTGTGAAAGGAACTGTTACTGATTGTTCTGCTGACATTGACTTTGTCATCCAAGGAAGAGTAGCTCTTTAGTTTTTCCTTACATATCGCAGTAATGCACAAGCATCACAGCTTTCACAACCAAATGTTTCACGCTATTTATTTGTCTGTCCCATATAATCTAAATGTAGATGTCACTGCAGTCACTCTTCTTTTAAAAACGTTACCCAGCTTTGTCACTGCCACCAGTGTCCCTGCAATAAACTCTTGTTTAAAGTCACTTAGATCTTTTCCTCTCGCAACCTGGACACAAATTCAGTATAAACTGGGTGTGTTCAGCTTTTTATTCATGCCACAGTGCATGATTGGACAATAACTGCTTAATCGTACCATGAAGTGCACCTGTGCCGAAACATCTGAGTTTGTTTTGTTTCTTGCTTCATTTATTCAGGTTTTTCATTTATTTTGTCACCAGGCTACATTTTGTTCCAATCTGTCATAGACCTCTGCCAGGAAGTTATGCCTCATTAGCGTGCAACAGATAATTGATTTGGTTCAGAAGATAATGTCACTGTGGGAGCATAAAAATGCGTAGAGATTCTTCTCTTATTTAGATTTCTCCATTTTTTCAGCTCATGTAAAATGCTTCTACATGTGTGAACATTACAAAACAGCCCCAAAGCAGGGACTTTCGAGCCTAAGCGTAAAAACAAACTTTGTCAGCCAACTGCAAACGGATCTTTGTTAATAATAATATGTGAACTAAAGTGAAGGAGACGTTAAAAACTAGAGCCAGAAGAGGAAAAATGTTAACAGCCTTGTAAACAAATTTAAAATCTCATATGCACACATTGTTTTGAGTGTTGGAGAACACACCAGAAAGGATACTTTCTCAAATACTTTCAGTAAAACTATACTTACAATGTGGGCCATGATGCTGAGTTTGTGCAGAGAGGGCTGTCGATTGAAGAGCACAATGTCTCCATCTATCAGGTGTCGTTCCACCACGTCACCAAACCTCAGTTCCTGAGCAATCTTTTCACGGTTTCCATATTTTAAAAACCTGACAGAAAGACAGGATACATTTTTTGGTCCAAGAGCACATCAGGTAAGCACTGCTATTAATTAAGATGAGAAGCAGGCTGCCTTACCTCTTTATCTGTGCGGTACGGTTCTGGATGAAGTTGGCTCCGGGGTGAACGTCCGGACCATTGCGGACAAGTTTCCTCATTAGCTCCAGATTGGCTTTGTTTACCTGAACGTAGATAATGTAACATCGGTAACAACATCAAAGTGGTTGCATATTCATCGTAGCTGTGGAGAAGGGCTTACCCTCTCTGGATACGTCAGGATTTTGGCCACATGCACAGGGACGGCCACCTCGTCGATCCTCAGGTTCGGGTCAGGAGAAATGACAGTTCGGCCGGAGAAGTCCACTCGTTTCCCTGAGAG
Organism: Amphiprion ocellaris; assembly: GCF_022539595.1. Lineage (NCBI taxonomy): Eukaryota > Metazoa > Chordata > Actinopteri > Pomacentridae > Amphiprion > Amphiprion ocellaris. The sequence continues at coordinate 30,387,921 of NC_072783.1, read as the reverse complement.
GTTTCCCCTGAATCGACCTGACATAGCACAACAAATAAATCAGTCTGTCAGCTATTTTTGTCATTCAGTTGTACATGCAGAGTACAAAGTTAATACCTGCAGAGTGCTAAATTACTGTCATGCATGCTGGTGACATCTGGGATGATAAAGTTTAACTGCCAAAGGAAACGTGTTTCTATTATAGTGTCAGTAAATTTTAAAATTATTGTCTGATGCAGTCTTTTACTGAATACTTGATTCTAAACAAAAAACAAGCAGATGTTAATTAGTTGACAGAGAGTGAGTTTACTGTTGGTATTTGAGTCAAAGAGGTGATTGTGCATACTGGGTCCTACAGCAACAAATAAACATATATTTATTGTACACCATACCTTGCTTTCCCTTGAGTCTCTGTACAAAGCCTCTGGTCCATTTCTTAGGTGCCATGTTGAGGGGGATGCCAGAAAGTTCACTGTTGATATAAAGGGCACACTGCAGCTGGAGGAAGTCCCAGTCCTCCATGATCATCTGGGTCTTCGCCCCGGTCATACGATGCTGAATGACAAAAGAGTTTGTTTAAAGTGGGTTGTCTAAGTCAAAGATAAGACATCTGACACCACATTTGCATTTATAGTTGCAAAGTTGATTAATAAATTTCAGATGAAGGAATCAGATGTTAACCTTAAGCAGCCTTTAGATGGTTTGAATTTGCCGAGAAACAAAGAGCTTTAGGAAAATATTGGGTATTTTCAGTCCTCTGGCTTTCCTGCTAACACAGTTTCTGCTGAGTTAAGTTAAAATTATTAAAGCTGCTTCAGTAATGATATGTTTTCCTTTGCTATAGGCTAAAAACAATGGCAGCTTTATCTATTGTTTGGTTTGAAGTTTGACATTTTCAGAATAGATTCAAAGGTGCTAAAAGTGCTTCCTGTACACGATTAAATATACTTTCGTTTTCCCTCGTCAGTGGCAGCTACCAACCTTTTTGATGACGTCATTAAGGAAGATTATCTCTGTCAGCTTCATGGTGAGGTCGTCCTCATTGGTGCCCGACTTGAGGTCGCTGACCACAGAGGGTCGGATGCAGAGAGGAGGCACAAGGAGGCGGGTGATGATGAGGTCTGCGGGTTTCCCTGCTTCAGGGTTCATCAGCAGCAGGGGGATGTCTTCTTGGGGAATCCTTTTAAACATGTTCAGGACCACCAGAGGATTCAGGTTTTCCTAGAGTGGATATTAAAATCAAGGTGAAGAGGCAAAGTTCAGAGGAAATGGGGTGAATCCAACTGCATTACTTTTGATAATAATACTTGAAACAATATTTATTTGCAGAAGTTAATTTGGGGAATTTAACTATGATTTTTTTCATTTTGCAAAATATTCCAAACTTGTACAAGAAAGTCAGTTATTGGTGTGTGAAAAAAATTAACAACCTCTGATTTACAGAAGATATGAATAAATAAAGAAGGCTAAAAAGATCTGACCAATCATTTCAAACCAATTTGAAACACTTTTTCTATCAGTAATCCCCTCAGGTTCAGGGATGAGATTGACAAATGGAAAAAAACTCTGAAAATGTCTGCCGAAGGCACGGAAAATTTTTGTAAAATTCGCTTAGAAATGGCATTCTCTGGTGACTTTTAACAGTGAATATATAAGGCAATCAACACCCAAAATCCATTAATTTCTTCAATGAATTTCACCTGTTTTTTGAAAAAAACAATATCCCAATTTGGTGGGCTACCAAGGGGATACTTGATCATTATCATTTATGGTACATTCAATTTTTGAGTTTCATGCCTTTCAAGGAATCTGTTCATTTAAATGCAACATATTTATACCCTGTTCATTTTAATTCTAAAACAACATATTAATACCCCAATATTTTGTTGTTCAAAGGAATGGCACAGTTTATATATGAATTAAAAGAACTGAAATATACACAAAGAATCAAGTACCTTACCACAAATATGTTACCATAGATCTATACGTATCCACGCACCAGAAATGATCAAAACTCAACAATATCGTGTGCTTGCATATCCGCGAAATTTAACATGTGGAAGGAAACAATCAGATGAAACTGGCGCCAAATTGCTGCCGAAAATAGGCGGATGTTGTCATTAACATAAATAGCGAGTGATGTTTACAGATAGCAATGCCGATTTCCGTTCTCACAGCTGTATCTGATTTTGCAATGCGCGTTGCCGAAAGATGTCGGCGGCGGGATGGCCATCACGGCGGGCGGCCATCACAAGCCTCGGCTCGCGACGCGTCGGCCGGCCGGCCGCTTGCCTACCCCTACCCCCCTACAATTTTCTCAACGGATTTACACGATTCACAAAAATTATACTTTCGGCGGAAAAAAACTCGGAATTCCGCGGATCCGCGGAAAATTCTCATCCCTGCAGGTTTGATACCCAGCCCGACTTTTGCTGTACTTTTTGACTCTAAACAGGACCGTCAATTGCCATATTGCAGCAAGCAACACTAAGTGTCAAACAAGCAAAAAGGTCACCTGTGCTCTGGTCAGCAGAGGCTCGACCAGTTTGTTATGTTCGATGGCCGTATCAAAGGACTGCATGAATTCTGACACAAAATGATCCACCACCTTCTTAGTAGTTTTATACTTCTCATGGATGATCTTCAGCAGGCCGCACTTTTTCACCGGTCCTGAGGAGCAAAGGAAACACATTTCTCATCTTTTTCAAACTATCTAGTCAGGACAGCTGACAAGGAAAGTAAATATCAGAAAGGTAAATGTCGCTTTTCACCATTGAAAGCGGCACAGTTTAGACAGATTGTCCTTTTGCGGCATTTATCGGAGATCTTCTTCTTCAACCCCCGTTTCTGGAGATAGGCCAGGTTAGGCCGCTTCAAGAAATCCATGAACTGCAGCTTCTCCTCTTTCGTCAGCATTATGCTTGAGCACGTCTTGCAAATCATCTGGATATGACGAAAGCATACTTAATTAGAATGAGGGAACTGAATCAATGTCTCACAGAAATGCTTAATAATGAACAGTAAAAGCATGACTAGAACAGTTTGACAATTTAAAAATACAGTAAACAATAACTGAGCAAAGTCACAACATATACAAACAATAAAAAATAAAACCTTAACTTACTTTACCTTATTGATTTATATAGACATGCACTTATTTATACAGACACTTCTTGAAAACCCCATATTCTACCTGTTCTAATTTTGACACTCTAGTGACACCTACAGGAGAAATGACACTCCTGCTGGTGTATTCCAAAAGAAATACCTTCTTCAGATTTACTTCTCAAGTATTACGCTGTGCACAATAGCAGCCTCATGACTGAACCTTAATCTCAGTACTGATTATATTACTCATCTGCCTGGCCATGCCACAATGTTTCAGTCTTAAAGTTTGTGTGACCTATTATTTTATGCATATAAACAGTCTTAATAATCAAAAAATAATGTAAATTTGCCTGCAAGATTCCTATGGTGGCTTTGAAATAGCCAACATGAAAACATGGGAGCTCCAGGTCCAGGTAGCCGTAATGTCCCAAACAATCGGCCAGGTTCTTCCCACATGTCAGACAGGGCCTGTCCTTCTCACTGGTACCCTGCAGGAAACATAAAATTAGTGGGATACGTCTGTTAGTATGAGGATTCATTACAGCTACTTGTGGTTACTTCATACTTACAAGGGATGACAATATTATACTACTTCTCATGTATTTCCACCCTAAATATTTGCATCTTGCTCATTTGCATCACAAGTTCTACAAGCTTTAAGCCAATCCATGTATACCTGCAATAGTTTGACTATGTGGAGAACTGATACTGCAAGTCCTTAAAAAAACAAACAAAAAACAATAAAATGAATAAAACACTGTGAAGACCTCAGACCTATAAGATGATTTTGAAAATCCAAATAAGCTGACCTTCTGCTGCAAGCAACATAATCTTGTTACATAAGCTGAGAGGTTTTAATATGTATAAAAATTTATGCGAAAAAATGAATATATATTGTGAAAATGCTGTTGTAGATGAAGTCATAAAGCAATGTGGGGACGTGTTCTCATTTTTTAATGAAATACATAAGGAGAGGTATGATTGTTGTACTGCTGTAGTCAGAATATGGTTTGAGTATGAGATAATCATAAAAGAACACTCAGTGGAACCATACATGTTCTGCATGTACGCACAAATTGTGAAGCCTGTTTCTGATAATAGTCCTAGTGTGTATATTTACCATACGGTGGTCCAGCACTCCATAGGGCAGTGGGGAGTGTTTGGTGTCTTGGCTGTACAGATTCTTACTGACCACCTGGATGTGGGCCTGCTGTCGCATCTGCTCAGCAGATTTCATCCCAAAGCAGATGTGGCTTCTGTAGAACAAACAGAGAAGCAAAGAAAACCAAAAGGTTAATATCTCAAGTTGAAAACAACAATCTGAGGTCTGCTTTCTTGTCTTATCAGCAGCACTCCACCAAACAACAGGACATGCAGCCCTGCTGTGACAAAAAGTGATGAGAAGTAAACAGGATTTTCTTTTTTTTAATCTTCTTCTGTTGAAGCATTTTATTTAAATTCCTTGGTAGCTAACATGTTGAAAAAGTACTACATATGCTAACACTTAAACTGTATTTGCCATACATTTCAACGAAGCGTCAAAGTTAGCTTCGTGAAATTGCAGGATTACATCTAGTTACGTTAATGCAAGTATAAATGAGCTATTTGGCAGTTTGTTTGAGTCACTGTAGTCTATCTGTTTTTACATTAACGAACTAAATAATTTGTAAATAGCTTCACTGCAACTGTGCAAATGCGGCTAACCGGCGAGCTAACATGCTAGCTAACAAGTTACCCTTACATTTTTTTCGCCACATCTGTCTCTCTGAACTGCTCCTTCACCATTTTGGCAGCTTCTACTAAACAAATACCCACACAAGAAATTTAACTATGTAACTAACTATCTGTCTTTATTCCAGCTCGCTAGGGTTTACGGATAACCAGCATGGCGTCACTGCGCCTTCCCATGTTGTGGAAATGCTAGCAGCCAGCAACACGCAGTGTGTTGATGGCATGTGAGCCACTGTGGTGCCTTCAGGTCCTCATGTTGATTTAGGTTTTCATCATAACTCATAAACGTTAACGGGTTGATGGGAATTTTAGGAAACGTGAACGGAATCTGTGTAGTTTCTCACTCAGAATTCTCATTTTTATTTGTCAACCTGTTTTAAACATGAGAAAATGACGATTAATGTTTCACCTTAAACAAAAGACGCGAGCAACACTACATTCAACCTGACTTAATCTTAAAGTGTCAAACAATTTTTGCTCGTATTATTTTAATCTTTTCTTATTATTTCCATTTACACTTCCTTGATTATTTGAATTTACCGGCAAGTCCACGAAAAGCCGTTTTGATTACTAACTTCTCAGAAAATCAAGCTTTTATGTAGTCCTTGAAAGCATCACACGCGTATAACCAACAACTGTAAGCAAGAGAAGACAACTGAAGCAAGAGCATCAGTAGGGAGTGTGTGCTGACACCTAAAGGCAAAAATGTGAAATGAGTCCACAGAGGTTAGGTTCGAAAGGTTATTTGCTTCTATCTATAATGGTTAAAACAAAATAAAACACTGGAATCAGATCTTGTTGTAATATCGTCACTTGAAGTGTTGACAGTTGCATGCTTGCAGGCACAAACACACATTAGAATGTTAATGTCCACATCCAATGTGTAATATGAGTATCAAATCAACCAAAATCTAAATTATGTATACAGCACGTTTAAAAACAACCTTTGCTGACCTAAGTACTGTACATGTTATCCGAGAGGCAGCAAAAATATGTGGCCAAGACAAGATAAAATTTGTAAAATCAGCCAGAGATATCAACTTGTACTTCATTAAGCATGGTGGAGTATGGGGCATGGGAATTTCACTGTGAAACTGAGATTTTTGCCTTATGAGTACCTCTTTACACACAAGCTGGCCACAATATTTTAATGCCAATCTTGTTCAACATTATTACTGGACATAATAGGAAATACGCTTATTTACATAACAAAATGGCAAAATACAAAGGGAAAAAGAGAATAAATAATGCCGTTTTGTTAAGTTGCTCTACTATTTTTTCATCACTAACAATCAGAAGATGTCTGCACAATATGATAATGTAGTGTAAACCTTTAAAACCATAATTAATTCGTTAAATTTATTTGGGTGGAATAAACCTTTAAAACTACATATTATATATTTTGTTTGAAAAAAATATTTAAAACCATAACTTGCTAGTTATATGTATTATCTGAGTGGAATACACCTTTAAAACCATAAGTAATTGGTCAAAAAGTAGTATTTGGGTGGAATAAACCTTCAAATCATAAGTACTTGGACACAAAGTAGTATTTTGTTTAGAATAAACCTTTAAACTCAAATTGTTTGTTTAAAAGTATTATTTGGCTATTTTGGCTAGTAAGATTTAAAACTGTGATTACTTGGACAAAAAACAGATTTTGAGATGAATAAACTTGTAAAACCATAACTCAGTTAAAGTAATAAACCTTTAAACCATAAGTAACTGGATACAAAATCACATTTGGGGTAGAATAAATCTTTAAAATTATTACTTGTCAGCTAGAAACTTCTATTTTGGGCGGAAAAAAACATAAGTTGCCCCAGTATATATTTTATTGGCTTTAAATATTTGGTTGATGTGTAAAACTGGCTCGACAGAGGACCGATTTTTGTGGTTACAGGCCTCAGAGAAATAGCTGAGATTTAAAATACATTTAAGTGAATGAGTTATGCTTGAGGTTAGAATCAGGGAATGAATGTACTTTCTTAAATATCACAGCATGCAGACATGGAAATGCCTAAGCTTGGTGTGTATTACTATACATTTTAATATGCATTTTTGTACTTATAGCTGCATTCATATTATCCAATGGCAAAGTTACAATAATCCGATTATGAGGATTATTTCCAAAGGCATATTTCCTCATTCACTTACGTCACTTTAAGCCTGTAAATCACATCCATGTATATTTACTAGTCCGGCCTCTAGATGGCACCAAGAGTATTTCTAACAGCTGTAAAAACACAGAGCCGGAGGAGGTACTGAGCCTAAACAAAGCTGCTGTTCTACCTGTGTTGTTTGGTGTATTGGCATGGAAGCGCTGATGGCCACTGATGACTTCCTGATGAGAACTTCCTTCCTCTACATGCTTGTGCTGATTAATTGTTCTGTCAGCCTATAACTACTGACAGTGAAAATTGCCTGCCTGGATCTGATTTTCCATTTTTTAATTTTGCTGCCACTTATATCTTAAGAAGGCCTCTAATTGAACCTCTAATATATTTTCCAACATGCTCTGGGTTTTTTCAATGTGTCTGTGGAGACAACAGTTCCCCTGAAGACCCTTTTCTCTGTGTGTGGATGTGGATACACAGATATATCTGTCTGTATGTAAAAGAGCATAAGAAGTGATCCTCAAATACACTTGAGGGGTTTCTGCCAACAATACATCAGGGGCAGCTCTGGGATCTCCCTTTAAAGTGCCTCTTGAGCATCTTCTGTGTACGAAACTGCGTATCAAATACAGTGGAGAGGGCTAATCGTCCAATCATGGGCATAAGCACTCACATACGTTTACATTGAGTAGTCCCGCTGGAGGAATTAAATATACCATACCACTCAGATCTGCTCAGGAAAACTGTCTCTCTTAGGACCAGGGGATCCAGGGATTTGGTCCCCGTCCCTGTTTGATAGCATTATATTTAGATTCAGATAAATGTCTTACAGGAATTATGCAACTTTTTCATTTGTATGTATTAAAAAGACTGTAACATACTGTCGATGTCATACTTTCGCACTTCTGGTTAGATGTTAAACTGCATTCTGTTGTCTTAGTACTGTTAGTTTTATCTAATCTAATCTTAAAGTTCTTCTGGTATGTGTTGACCAGACAATGTACAATTTACACCAAATCTGCATAATTAGTAATAAATAATAATAAAAATAGTTGTTGCAGTCATTTCCAGATTACCTTTTTCTCATTTAATTGTCTAAACATGCAGTGTTTTTATACAGAAAATGGTGCAACATCGTCACATTGTTTTTTTATTTTATCTGTAATTTTTAATATTTGTATTTTAAAAATTTTGTTTAATTTCATAATGACTTGTATCTTGTTGAATTATCTAATTCAATATTTTGTCTGTTTAATAGAGTTAAACATTAAATACAATTAAATTATATTAAACAGACAAAATATTGAATTAGATAATTCAACAAGATACATGTCATTATGAAATTAAACAAAATTTTTAAAATACAAATATTAAAAATTACAGATAAAATATTTTCCACCATTAAACATTTAAAAAATACAATTAAACAAGAAGAATATTAAACATTTTTTAAAAATGCAAAACATTTAATGAGATTATTAAACCTTTAAAAGACAAAACACGAGTGCCTGTATAGCTCAACGGGTTAAGTGGGTGACCCATGTACAGGGACTGGTCCCCGACGCAGCAGCCCGGGTTCGATTCCCGCTCGTGGCCCTTCGCTGCATGTCTTCCCCCGACTCTTCTCCCCCGTTTCCTGTCTGTCTCTCACTATGCCTATCCAATAAAAAGCTGAAAAAGGCCCCAAAAAAAGACAAAACATTTAATTAAAAAATTAAATGTTTAATTAGAAAATTACATCTTAAAGACAATAAAACTTCAAACAGGAATTACACAGAAAATACAATGAAGCATTTAAAAAGAAAATTAAACATTAAAAGGTGGTAAAACATTTAAAAAGAAAAACCTTAAAGATTTAATTGAAACATTAAATATTGGGAAAGAAAAAGAAACTCAAACAAGCTGATAAAACATTTGAAAAAACAATTAACATTAAAAAGACAAAACATTTGGAAATCAAATCAAAGAGCAAAACTAAACGTTTAAGAAGAATCAAACTAAAGATGAAACATTTCAAAAGACACCAGTTAGACTTTAGAAGATCAAATTAAACAGAAGAGACAATAAAACGATCAAAAAGAGCAAAAACAGACAAGACAGACTTAAAGCGTTTTCTAGTCTGAAACGAAAACATCAAGTTGTTTCTTCAAACATTTCCTCTTTCTATGTTCTTGGTTTGATTGTGGACAGATTTACTAAGAACTCATTTCAGAAAACTGCTTTCCAGATAAAGTCTACTAATAGTTGAAGGCATTTATCAAACTAATGTTACCTTCTGATCTCCACAAACTTTACTGTTCAGTGAAGAGAATCAAAGTTTGTTGAGGATTTCTAAAAAACCCACAGGTGAAGGTCTGAGAAGAACTCAGATGGATGATCTAAATGTGAAATCAAGACTCATGGTCACAAGTTTTAAGGCTTCTGTTAACCAGAAAGTTCAAACTAACAGAGAAGTACTGAGAAACTTTTAAAATTTCAGTCCTCAGACTGTCTGAAGGTTCAAACTAACAGAGAAGTACTCAGGAACTTAGAAGATATCAGTCCTTGGACTGTCTGGAAGTTAAATCTAACAGAGAACTACTGCGGGACTCAGAAAATTTCAGCCCTCAGACTGTGTGAAAGCTCAGGTCCTGAGGACTCGGGAGGTCTGGAGGCTTGGAAAGTCTTGGAACTGAGGGTTCAACCCTCCTGAGAAAAACGGTCGAGTCGAGACTCAAGTTAAAAAAAACTCGAAAATGGCAAAAAAAAATAGATGATAAATGCGCAAGAAAAAGAAGAATTTGTATCTGAGCGAGTAGCTCAGGGGTAAGAAGAAGGACTACCAACTGGAAGGTTGCAGGTTCAAGACCCACCACCGGCCTTTTTCTTTGTTTGTCTTTGTCAGGATTTTGATAAAATTTAAGCAGGGTCCGGTCTTGAACCAACAACCTGCAGCTCCACAGGCAAACCCTTAACTCACTGAGCTACAGATCAGGTGAAAAGAAGCAATTTCGTCGTCCCTTTGGCATCGTAGTTAATAAAGTGACCACATGGGTGGAACCAAGGTGGAGTCAGGGCAGAGAGTAGGCGGGGAGGTGGGTGGCAGCCTCCCCCCTCTACTTTTTTTTGTTCTAGTTTTTTTATGTTTTTTTTAGCAACATATAAGAATTTGAACAGTTTTAAAAGTTACTATACTTTTACTTGTGCAATGAAATTATTATTCTATGGCATTTTTTTAGACGACATATTATACTCTGTTTTCTTGAATTACATACTATTTTGACAATATATTGCACTATGACATTTTTGGAACCACATATCATACATGACAATTTTAGGCAACATCCTATCATTTTGCGCTTTTTGAACCACGTAATAATCAATGGGTTTTTTTTGCCGACGTGCTGTACTATGAACTACAGGCCATACTATGTTATTCTTGAGCATACTATACTTTGACGTTTGCTGAACTACATCCTATACTATGGCGTTATACACAGAGTGCTTTGGTTACATGTTGATTTATAATCTAGATTTTTTTCTGTTTTGTTTTTTGACGGGATTACCACAGACCTGACCGTGAACACCGTCGACACCCACCTGAGGGAGACGCTGCCTAAGATCTCAAGGCTGCTTGGTTGTGGTCTTTCTGGCACGTACTCTTCAAAGATGAGCCGGGAAGTTTAACACTGATGGAATGACACCAGGTCTAAGCCGACAAACTTCCACTTCCTCCTCAACCCATAGTCTCTGGGAAACCTACATGGAGTAAGAAAAGTAGACAGAGAAGTAATTAAGTCTGTACACAACATATTAAAAAGAAATCATGCTAATAAATTAAGTACAAAGAACCGAATTCGCCAATATACTGGAGACCAGAGCTATTTAATTTGATAAGTATAACCTTGTTTAGGAACATTTCAATTATTTGAGAGCAGTCCTAAAGAACTGCCTGTAATCCCAATCATAAAATGGGTTTGGAGGAAGAACATAGATGGTAATCTGGATATACATGAGTTAGGCTTTATAATTACTATTGGTAGTATTGGTGGTAGTAATAGCAATGTGACTACTACTAGTAGTAGTGGAAGTACACTACTGCTGCTGATACTGGGACTGCTACTACAACTTGTAATACTATTACAAATGCTGATACTACTTCTACGACTCTAACAGCTGTTTATACTACTGCTGTTTGTACTTTTAGTATTACTACTACTGCTTGTACAACTATACTACAGCTACTATTAATCGTCTGGTATTTGCTTGTCAAGCTGCTAGCTCGCCTTAGCGTTTTGCTAGTGGCTAACTAGTTAGCTCTCATAGACTGGAAGCTCTCAACAAGATTTATTAATGAAAAAAGAGCCAAAAACTATTCTTACCTATGAAAAGTCATTCCAAGTTTCCTTGTCTCAATCGTACGACGTAGTGTGTAACTGTATGCAGCACAGTGAGCCGGCATACTTCTTGTTTCCGTTTTTACGCCGTCTACATCAACGGAATGCACTGAAACTTTGCCCCCACTAGCTTAGCCTCGCTGTAGCACGCAGCTCAAAGGGGCGTGTCCTATCTACTCATTCATATCTATGAGAACAGCGGTAGCTGCACATAAGGACGTCTGACGTTGGTTAGCTGCGTAAATACCATTATATACAGTCTATGGTAAATACGTATGTGAATCGCATCGTTGGCTGCAGCAGCCAGTCACCGATCACTCACTGACTCACATTGAAAAATAGCCCAGAATGAATTGTTACGTGTTTATTTCATTTACAATTTAGGTTGGATTTTTTTTTTTTTTTTTGTGCGCAGCGCAGATTTTCTGTGCGCGGAGACCGTGTCAGCAGCGCGCAATTGCGCACGCGCGCAGTTTAGAGGGAACAGTGGTTACAGCCATTCTCTGATGATTTTTTTGTCATTTAAGCCAGTCATTTGAGCCAGAATATGGTGAAATGTCTTCACATTGTTGGTTTTGTTTCGACTAGTTGAACTTACAATGAAACTGGACACAGAAAAGCATCAAACTGACTAATCATCCAGTCTTTTATGTCAGAATATAGTGAAATGTCTTCACATTGTTGGTTTTGTTTAGACCAGTTCAACTTACAATGACGATGGACACAGAACAGCAGCCAATCCTCACATTTGAGAAGCTGGTACAAGTCAATATTTGGCCTTTTCTGCATGATAACTTACTCGGATGATCTATTATCCCAAATGATCCAAATTATCTTTCAGTTAATTGACACTGTACATGCGCAGCAGACACAGTAGAATAAATAAATGATTACAAACCACTCAGAGTGGAGAGAAGTGCTCCTCTGTGCCTTCCTCATGTGATCAGTGCGGCAGCCTTTTAAAATACTTCAGTGCTACCCAGTGTTTACTCATCATACCATTTGCATTATGCAAAGTGTTATTTGTAGATCAATGTGACCACCATCTTTGTGTAATTAACATGAGTAATTACTGTGCTTAATTTACAGAGCCACCCAAGGTTCATAATGGGGCTGCAAAACATTGACCCATGACAATTGATTGATCCCTCCCTCCTTGAAAACCATGCCCCTGCTAATGACTAAGTAATGAGCAGATAGTGTGTGGCTGGGGTGGCTAACACAGCTTTCACTCTCCATATCCAGATTGGCTGAGCTCTCTCCCTCCTCCTTCCTCCTCCTCGCCATGTTTTCTGCAATGGTGTCATCTCCTTGCTTAGAGGCCCCTCTTCCTCTTTCTGTGTGTGTGTGTGTGTGTGTGTGTGTGTGTGTGTGTGTGTGTGTGTGTGTGTGTGTGTGTGTGTGTGTGTGTGTGTGTGTGTGTGTGTGTGTGTGTCTGTACGCATGTTGTGTGTACTGCTCGGTAATCAGCCACACAGACTCGCCTTTGGTGGCTGGAGACTGATTCAATATTCCACTGGGTAATTTATGCAGAACTAATTCTCTACAGGAATGGAAGGGCTTGGAGGGAAGGCAGAAAGAGAGAGAGGGAGCGAAAATGTAGAGAGGAAGAAATCTGTGGTGAAATAATTATCCCCGGTGTCACTGTAGCAACATTCTGTGAAGTTGATGTCAATAAAATATTGAGCTACACAATCCATTTCAATTTCACCTCAAAAAAGATGCTGCAGAGGGTTCGGGCGGCCGCAGAAATAAGCGTTCACATGGAGGGAATGTGTACGTCCACGCACACACAAACGCATTTGTGTTAAACGCACAGCAAGGCGGTGGCTGGCAACGTGTGCTGCTTACAGACTGACTGGGAAGCACATCATTGCCTGTAGTCATTTAACTTGTCAAAACAGCGGGGCTCCGTGTCTGCTCATATTTGGATTTAGTGGGTTTGAATTACTGGAAATAAAGTGAAAGAGGATGAGATGAAAAATGAAATGAGGGGAGCTTCCCAGGAGAACCATTGGGAGCACACCATAGATTATGGTAATTTGTGATGGACGGGTTGGTAATAAGTGTCATAGTGCATTTCTGTGTATGTCTACGTATGGAATGAGGGCGGGGATGGAGATGGGCCTCATTGTATTCTTCTCACAACTCGTATTGATCAGCACCGTGCACACAGAATTACATACTGCTGGATTCACAACAGTCATGTCTGATCTATAAGCTCTGGTTGGACACCAGTAAGCACATCCTTCAGTTTTTAAATGCATGAAAGTGTCGGTGTAGACACCTAACTGTAATTTTAAGACATCAAATCTTCTTTTATGGACAGACTGGAAATATGAAAATCATGCTTTCACTGGTAGAACCTGCTGAAGGTTTTGGATGATGTGATTGAACTGTTTGTCTCTATGTGTAGCCCTGTGATAGGCTGGCGAACTGTCCAGGATGTATCCTGCCTTCGCCTGTTACGGGGGGAAGCCGGCGAACCCAAGCACAGACTCACAGAAACTGACAGACAAGTGAATAACTGAAAGAGATTTATTTAACCCTATAACTAAACCAATACATAAATGGAGAACTGAACTGGGGGGAAAGAACCAAACCAAAACTACTAAACTCTACAAGCAAACTCTATGAATACAAAAACGGAAGTCTGCAAAACCGAACTGAATTAAGAAAACTAAGCTAAAGAGGGGTACTCACAATATGGGGAAACTGACAACCGAGGGGGAAAACAGGCTGGGGAAAATCCATGAATAGACAAACAGGAACACAACAGAGTCCAAGGAGGGGGAAAGCAGCAGAATCCATGGGGCTGAAGCAGTCCGGAGGTGGCAGGCTTGGTGGGGAACACTATCTATGACCCTGTTATTTTGCCAGCTCAGAAGACACTGTACAAGGCCACAATGTTCAGAACACAAGATGTACTTTAAGAAAATAGCCCATACAGCCTACATGTTAACCTCATAAGATTGGCTGTAAGTCTACTCATCGGTTTAAATTATGTTTTTAAACTGAGTAACATCACCAACGAAGAGTAAGGGCTGAAATTGTCTTGCACTTTATCAGAATAAGATTGAATGTGACATTATTGAATTCATCCTGCCTTTGTTTTCTTTTTCTTTTTTTCATACATAATTAGTCTTTTTTGTGAGCAGAATACAGGGATTACATCTGTAATTTTGTTTAAAAATCTCCTGATGCATGATGATATTAAACTGAAACTTATACACAATGGAACAGTGTTATTGATAAACCTATTAAGCACACATTTACACAGTCTGCAGTTTGTTTTCAGCTTTCCTTACTGCTTTGGCTGCAGCAGTTGAGTTACTTTTAGCCTTTTTAAATCTTCATATAGGTTTAGTATTATAATTTGTTGTACTTGGGATAAATATGCAGCTCTATCTGCGATCTGCCAACACCCATCCTTTTACTTAAACATGATCATAGCTAGACTCAAAAATCTATTAAGTTTAGTGAATTAGATAACGAAAAGATATGCTGTGTATGTTCAACTTGCTTCCTAGTACAAGGCCCTTCTTTTATTCCCTGTGACAAGGAGAACAGCCCAACTTCTGCTTTATGGGCAGCATATACATAGTAAGACAAATCATGTTCACACTTCAGCTTGTTGCCCTCAAACCAGAGCAATAAAGAAAACAGTCTGTCCTCTATGTGTAACTGGTACGCTAACAATGACTTCTAATCTGACATGAATCAGTTGCCATAACACTAGCCTTCTCTTCTTTAATGTAAGCAACTGTAACAGGACTCAGTTTTCCCCTGAGGGTCAATAAAGTATTCGGATTCTAATACATGTCAGTCAGGCTGTCAGCTGTCACACATTTGTATATCTAGCAACAAAGGAGAAATGTGCAGCCATTGTTGCAGTTATTGGAATTTGCAAGATAATGCTGTGGCTCTTAAAGAAATTCACAAGTTTTAAAATGATTGCGAATTTTATTAATCCCTAAGTGCATGTTGTGCCACTGAAGCAGAAAATAGTAATATAGGAATAAACACAGTGATAAATATTAAACAAACTAAATATTTTCATCATGTCAACACGAGTCCCTATTGAGTGCTCGTGCTGACTTTGAACAAATTTTGAAATTTCCATTTAATACAGGTTCACGCTCAATTTCAGGAGAATAGACAGACAGTTGTTGTACAAATGTGCATGAGTGGATATTCATAAAGCTACAAAACGTAGCAGAATCTGCTGCAACAGCCACAGTCCACATGCCAAAGAATAATTTTATAGTTTCGCTCCATCTCTCGGTGGACATCCCTGCACTCTCCTCCCAGACATCTCATTATTTTGTATCTTCATCACTCTTATTAAAGCCATATATCTTAACTTGAGGCCAGTGCCCGTCGATGCAGTGGAATACATACATGTCAAAACGTTATCTACATGTGTGATGCGGCGCTCTGTCCTGCACTCAAGAGGGCCATGTGCAAAATGAATAATTTATCCAAATGAATTATAATACCCGTATCTCCCCACCAAGGCTTTTGTCTGACTGAGATTCCTGCTCACATTTCAGTTCATACAGTTGGCCTTGCATAAACCAGATACCTCTCTAGACAGATTTGCATAGAAACACCCTGCAACGTGGTGAAAAGGGAGCAATTAGGATTCATGACGGCGCCTCCCTTCTGGATGCTCTGCTGCCATGTGAGACGACAGGAGCTGATTGAAATGGAGGAGCATGGCCTTGTTCATGCGCTTCTGTCTTCCTCCCATCTTTCTGTCCCTGTGGTAGGAAGCAAATCAGCCTCCAGGACCGGTCTGGTCCTCCTCTTCTCTCCCTCTGCCGACTCTTTCATTGCCGCCCATCTCCTTTGCTTTGGGCGGGAACTTTTGGAAGAAGCCTGGAGGGAGGCACCTCTCATGGAGTGGGTTAACAACATCATCAAACATGGTGTGATTAGTAGTTAACGGATGCAGCGGGTCACATTGTGCAGTTGTTTGAAACAGGTGATGGAGTCCTTGCTGTTGGTGTCTGGCTCCTTGGAGCATGTGGGAGGTGTTTGACACAAACGAGGCTTCCAGCTCGCAGAACCAGGAACAGATGGTGCTGGAAAATGAGGCACCTCTCAGAAGCATTGAAACCTCCTCCATCGACCCTCCACACACTTCTCTCTCTCTCTCTCTCTCTTTCCTCCACACATGCTCTGGTTTTCCCTCCTGCTCTCTATAAATGATCTTTTCTTTTGCAGAGATTACTTGAGAGCACTTGTTATCACTTATATAAACTGATTTTTCCCCTCCAATCATATTAAAACTGCTACAAAAAGGAGCAAATATCTGACAGGTTGTAGTAGAAACACCAGGTGCTTTGGGTCATCTGCTGGTATGAGTTTTTGTTCACCTGGATGGAGCCAGCAGATGGCAGGATTGGGTTTGGGTCTCTCAAGGGAAAGACAGCCAAAAGGCGAGGAAAAAGACACATTTCTTCACTCAGGCTGTGCTCCTTTAATCCACCACAGATAAATGGAGAGATAACATAAAAGCAGGACCGTACAAGCATTTCAGTGTATGTGTATCTGTGTGACTGTTATGGTGATTTATCCAGTTCTGGGTTCAGCTGGAGGGTTTTTTTTGGAGTCATGGTAAAGGAGTGAAGCTATTCAGAAATGGGGTGTTCAGTATATCTGGGCATAAATATGCACTCATTTCAACAGTAACAGGAGATAAGAGATTAGAGAACTGACTGATGGACAGTTTGTACTGCCAGGTTGTGCAATAGGTTGACGGATTATAACAGAGCAATCAAAATACTATTACTGTCCAAGATAAACATGAAAAATGACTACTTTCTACGCTTTCCATCCCTTCTGTCCTCACTATTGCAACACTTGTTACATTTTCTACAATACTTAGCATCATTTGTTAAACCATGAGTCCTTGATTTCACACATTCATAAACTACAGGAAATAGTAGACATGTATAATGCTACAAATCATGATTCAAATTTCCTAAGAAAATTAAACTAGGGGTGATCTACAGCCACATCCTACTTGTTTAATTTTGATGTGATCAAATAATCTTTAAGAATATTTCAATTTTGTAAGCTTTTGATTTTCAGAAAAATCTGAAAACGTCGATGAAAATTTGTGCAGTTTGCATATTGTTATCATTTAAAGTGTCCCTAAGTCAGCACACGATGCTGTCCAGCACAGTGTCCTGTTTTGATAGCACTACTAGAAGTCAGCGTCATAAATGTTTGAATTTTATATAAATTATGTAAATTAATAAAATTGTGTATTAAAATGCCATTTGTTTGTGGCTATGTTGTCTATTTTATTCTAAATGAGATCATACTTTTGCAAATAAACATGTTGTATTGAGAGAGACTTCAAACCAGTGTTGTCTGACCACGCGATAGAAACAAGCAACCAGCTGTATGGAAACAAGCCCAATAAAAGCCCAACAGCTGAACCGCCACATTGGATAACTGAGAGGCCTCTTGATAACAGTATAAATATATACATTTATGTTTGTTTGCAGTAAATTGACCTTAAACACAGTCAATATAAAAATTTTGAATAACTTACTTTAAAAAAAAAAAAAACTCTCATTAAAATAAAAGACATATGCACTATGCATAAGCAACATTAAATAAGCAACTGCACTTTAGAAAACAAGCCCAAAAACCTACAACCTGCAATTGATGCGATTTGCATGCGGCTTTACAGAAAAACAAGCCCAAAGTTGCTTATAATAGGCTGACTTGGCAATACTGCTTGAAAGTAGTAATTGAGACCATAAACCCTTCAGGAAGATGTTTTCAGAGGTAAAAGATTGTATTAGAAAACAGCTAATTTTCTCATAGACTTCAATTTAATCAGACTTCTTTCCGCAACCAGGGGAGTCTCCCCCCTGCTGGCCGTTAGAAAGAATGCAGATTTAAGGTACTTCAACATGGGCTTCACTTGTCAAATACAGAGGCCACATTAAGTTTTTACACGTACTACATGTTAATAAATCCTGTACTGAAAATTGAGTGTGTTTTAGTAATCGGTTAGATGAAAAAATGCTTTCTGTGATCAGATTACAGTTGCATTGTTTCTTTTCTTGCACACCTCTGCTCCATACTAGTTATGCATGCATGTGACAACCTTGAGGTCTATTCTATTTATATCAATCTGTTCCTGTTGCTTAAGTGTTACTATTACAGGATGTTGCATTGAAAGAGCATATATGCTGAGACAAGATGCATTGTATAAACAAAAATTTGCTTCATTATATTAAAAAAAGGGGGAGTTGTTCTTGGTTGAAAAGGAGCAAATGTATCAGCAAGTGATGCAAGTGAATTCATCATTTGCGTCCTTGTATATAAACCCTAAAAAATGATTGGTTAAGGACATAAACAAATGATAATGAAGCTGATTTAACAGATGTGAATAGTTTACAAAAACTCCACTGAAACTGGTGGATTAGCAGCAAGGAGCTGGAAAAGATAGCATTGTACAATATCAATGAAGTGACCGACTTGTTTATGTATTTATTATGAGTTTCTAATTTACAGTTCAGATGAATGTTTCATCCGCATAGTTCGAAGCTTGTTGTTCTTCTGTACAAGAGAAAATGGAGCTCTGTGAATATTATCAACGTTTTGTGAAGGTGTTTTACTGTATGAATTGATGTAGGACAGCATGGCATTCACTGCAATGATTTTACATTTATAATATGCAAATAAACTACAGTAGCAGATTAGAGAGATGCAAGTGGTTCACAGTTTATTGTATAATTGCTTGAATAATGTGTGCAATAAATGAACAAGTATTACATGTTCATTCGTGTGGATAAGTAAATAAGTTAGACTTATGAGAATAAAATATTTTGGGTTTCATAATGTCGTTTCCTGAGTATTGGTAGCTTTATAAAGATTCTCAAGATTTATTAAACACGTTATTTTTATTCTGCCAAAATGTGAGATGAGTGCAGTGTTGTTTTTATGGTCTGCCTAGTGGTTGGCTTCATTCAGCAGACTATGGTTTGTTTCATTCCAGTCGTGTTTGCTTCCCTCCTGAGCTCCTGTCTCCTGCAGCAATCTGTCTGAAAAATGCATACATAACATCCTGTGAAAATAGCTTTCTGCGGGGACTCCACTAAAAAGCCGCGCTGCATCTAATGTTACTGTCATTCTCCGCTAGGTCGACTTGATGGCAAAACATTTGCATACCGCACAATCTGAGAGATCAGAGTTGTGCAAAAGTGTATGTGTGTGTGTGTGTGGAGTGTATCTGTGTTTATTAATGCACATCACATTTCACCTATAATCCTAATTTTTTATGTAAAGGGTCAGTTCACATAAATTCCAAAAGGGCATATTTTTTTACAGTAGACTGGTGGCATTCAGCCCTTATTAGTTTTCACTGAATTCAGTTTCTACTGAATAAGTCTGGCTGACAGGATCATCTGTGGGTTATTCAGCACCATTGTATCTGGAAGGTGTCTCAAAATATCTATGCATGAACCAAACCTACATATCTGCTTAGATACAACATCAAGGAAGGTAGAAAAATATGTCCTTGAGTTTGGCAAACAGCATATTATTGGCACATGCTGCTCGTGGTATTGACAGCATCATGTCTGCACATATCTGGCTTGATAACACGCCCCCTAATTCAGTCATTTTCCCTGATCTCGCCAGTGTACAAAACAACAACCCAACTCCCAAATTTGTGTGCCATTGGCCAAAAAGACAATTAAGGCAGAGAGGAGGGTTATTTCATTACAAAGTCCTCTCCCTGGTGGAAAAGGAGTGCAGAAGATTCGATTCTCTGGCTGTGATTACCCGGCCCTCGGCTATGAGATAGATGACTATGAATCAATTGTGTTCAAGGGGGGACTCTCACTGGGGTGCTGTAGTAGTTAAAGACAAGAGGCAGGCTACTAAAAAAGCAGCCGGCCTTGGTTAAACACGCCATCAGGTAGTCTCATGGACTACATGCAGCACCTTAAATATTCATGCATACTTGAGGGAGGAATGAAAGCAGCCACGGTGCTCAAACGGATGCCCCCCTTTTACCTCCTGTATCCGCCATGGTTAAATGAGCAGTCGCTGTGACTTGATGGGAAATGTTTAGTCTTGCTCTGTGTCACCCAATCAGGATTTAATAAGTGCCCAAGACAATACTAATCACGCCAGGCTGCTCCTCATTATGGGTTTACGTAATGCCTGTGAGAGAACTCCCAGTCGTGTCGCTGCTATGTTAAAGACCAGAGAACAACATATAACATCATGTCTACATGAGCGAATGCGCCAAAGTCTGGCTGTGCTGCTGTGCGGCAGTTTTGTGGCGCATCATGAAGAGTGCTACATAATGGAGAGTCAATGTCCTTTTTGCAAGTGTTTGACATTTGAGGTCAAAAGATATAAGCTCGGCTACATTTTTCCATTTTTCACAGTGTGCACCTCCTTCTATAGTAGGATAAATCTATAGATCTGATGCCACCACTTGACTCATCCATACTCGTGCTTTCTCATTCCTACCCAGCTAATTCTGGATTTGATTTTTTTTCCCTTTTTCTTATCTTTCTGAATCCTTGGAACGGATCAGCTCGACTCGACTGGAGGAGACCTGCATCCCATCCTCTCTGCTGCCACCACTCCACCTCCCCAACTGAAGTTCTTTTCTCTGACACATTCAATACCACCAACACTATTGACCTGACATATTGATGTGAAGGGGCCCTGGCTGCTAAGAGGCATCTGGCCGCAACATATTGAGCATGCAGTTGGCTGAAGGAGAGGACTGGTGCTGCAGTCCAGGACAGACCACAAAAAACCCCTGCAAATATAGGCTAATTTCTGAATGAAACAACACAAAATGTTACATTTAGCAGCTCAGACAAGCAGTGTGCGAGCACTAACAACAGGTGGCGCTAGTTCACCAGTCTTCCTGCTGGAATCAGGTCTTGAAGCTGACACACTGAGCAGCATCAGTGTGTTATGATGACACAGACTGAATGAAAACATGGACTGCTACACTGGGTGCAGTAAGAAATGACATATTTTCTCTCTTGCTGACGTACAGAAGCTGACACTGAAATGAGCCATACCACCCCCAACACTCACACACACACACACACACACACACACACACACACACACACACACACACACACACACACACACACACACACACACACACACACACACACACACACACACACACTACCACCAATCCCATCATGCTCACTCCCTCCCCCATCCCCTTGAGGAATAAGAGGGGATTATGTCAAAGCAATTCAATTGTATGAGTGGAGGTAATGAACTCTTCCTTTTATCTGTTCATTTGTGTATTTAACTATTTATTTGTGCCTGTTATCAGCAGATATTATTCAGAAATGGGAGGATGTAAGATATTTTAGATGACAAACTAATTGGCGGAAGATCAAAATGCTTCTTTTTCTGAGAAAGGTGTGTGTTATGATTGTATCTGTTGATGCTGTCTTCACGTTATTAATAAAAATGGGGTCTCGGATATGGAGACACAATTGCTGTAAAGTATTTAAATTGTCTTTACACTCATGTTTTCTCTATCTGACAATAAGACAGCCCCTCCTTGTTTAGAGTTGGCCCTTTTTCTATTTAGGTCAGTGGTCTCTAGTCCATTTCATGTTCTGTTGCCTCTACAGTGCTTAAATTGCCCAGCAGGCAGGTGCCATTAGAGCAGTTTGTTTGCAAGGTAAGCAGCTATGAGAAGTGACAGCAGTAGAATTACTAATGCACTTTGGCTGTCATTTCTCTCTGAAAGCCCCTGCAGGGAGGGCCTGATTAAATTGATATTCAACCTTCTGCATGTTGTGGGCCCAGGCTTCATTAGCATAGGGTTTAGATGACACAGAGAGAAGGCTGGCATTAGTGTTGTAGGAAGCAGTTAGACACTGTGCTGTAACTAATTTTCCAATTATAATGGGTGCCTACAATGCAGCATATTAGTGATTCAAAGCACATTATTAACAGAGCATGTATGTTTAAAAATCAAGTGAGAACGTGCGAGAGAAGAAGCTGTGTTTTCACTCAGCGGTGGTTCACGGGAAGTGTCATTACACATTAAAATGGATCAAAACAAAAGTGAGCCTTGAGCTGCCATGTGTTAAATCGACAAAAATAGCATCCTCTCAATGTCGACTCCATTATTATTCTGTATAGGTGAAGGGAAGGTTAAAGTTAAGGTCTAGTTATACAAGAAAAGCAGCTCACACACTGTAGCCCAAGTCTGCTAGTGGCATTAGCCATGCTGGATGTTGGGCATTGTAATGATTGCTTACAGGACTAGTTGGTAAACTATGGAGCTGGAGAATTAAAGGTTAACATGCTAGCACGGAGTCACAAAAACTCATGATTTCAGTCAATGAGACAATACAATTGTCCAAAAAATCTCTCATAAAAAATACTTTATACAATGGAAATAGTGATTCTTAAGCAAATTTTACAGTTAAAGGTTCTGCATGGGGCCACTTTACAGTAAATTGTTAAAAAGTCTCACATGTCCCAACCATGTAGCTAGTTTTTTAGCTTAAGATACTGTACTGTAAAGATAGTTATTTTTCACTATGACCCCTGTTATAAAATGCAGTGAAATTGCAATGAAAACCAATGAGTTGCTGCTGTTCCCGCCCCATTCAGGAAGAAAACACTGTCTGGATCTGTGACTGACCCCTGGAGCTGGGAGGCTAACTAGTTGTGAGGAGACTTTAGGAATGGCAGAAGTAAATATCTTCGTATCTTAGCTTTCATTTTGCACCTCCAAACAGAAAACACAATAAAAATGGACTTTCACCATAAGGGACCTTTAAGATTGGGCAAACTGATTTTTGTGCATTCAGTTTGTTTTCATTCCGACTTTGCTGGAAATATATTGAACCTGATGTGTTTATTGAACCTGACTGCATCGCTCCCCCTCGCCAATGTACACATTGTCCTCCAACGTGAACCTTGCCATGTACAGCGATGCTCTATACCAGTGCAGTGGGAAACCCATTGCTCACTGACCTCTCTTTAACCTGAATAGCTGTTTTACTGGCCACACACTGAGACAAGCTGTCTATCAAGTGTGCACTCAGTGAGGACAAATGCAGCCTGACCCACCCTGCTTTCCTGGGTGGACAAAGTACAGGTAAGACTGATGGTATTTAGAGAAGATTTACTGTGCTGTTTGTCCAGCTTCCTGGCAGCATCGATACAGATTGTAGAATTTATCAAGAAATAGAAGCAAAAAAGTACACATTTAGAGTGTTAATTTGCATTGTGATATGATATTTCATGTAAATGGGCTTACACTCTGTTGGCTTTGTTGATGTATGTTTTACTGTGTGGCATGTAAATAATCTTCTTGACAGCATCCTCCTTCACATATCCAATAAAACTCTAAAAAATCCTCCAAGCTCCCTCCAGCATAAGCTGTGTTAACATCACAAAACTGTGGTGAAGGCTGCAGTTAGCACTGAGCAAATATTTAAAGTCACTGCTAAAGACATCATCACCACTGCAAATAAATGAATTGAATTCTGCTTATAGCCTCCACCCCCCCTCCTCTTACCTAAATGGATATTTGATCCCTGGGGAACACCTAGTGCTTTGCAATCTGCGCCAGCTTCCTGGTGGCGCTTCCCCATCTCTCCGAGAAGCGAGCACTGACTTTGAAGTCTGTGAAGCTGATGATAAATATGCTAATGTGTCTGGAGGTGACTTGACGTAGCAGATAGTGCTGTGAGGGGAAAGTGCCACCCATCGTTTAATATATGGAGAAAAGAAGCGAGAGGCGGGGAGGAGGGAGGAGGGAGGAGGAGTGAGCATCACGCTACTGATAAGGCATAACAAGGATAAACAATGGGAGTAAAAGAGCGCTTAAATTGTTGTTTTGTCTGATTCGGGGCATTGATCTGTGGATACATGACTGTCGTAAGGCAAATGTCATCTGCGTTTCAAGCTGCAAGGGGTGATTGATCAAGTGGTGTGTGTATCATGCACTACAGAACATAAAGTCAGAAATATCAGTCTGCTGTGAGTTCAAATGCCTCAAAACAGTCACAAAATACCTCCTGTAGGTTGTTTCACTGAACCATATTGACAGATGGGCTGCTTTAAATCCGTGTTTTTAACATTTTTGGCTTTTGAGCCAAGAAAAACAAGATAACATTACTGACTTATCTTATAATTAAACGTTTCAGTTAATTGCAGCTGCAGTACTCAAGTAAAATTGTAAGTCTAGAATATTATATATCAATGACACAACCAGATGATGTCACGAGCTGTAAAGAAGTCATCAGTTTAGCAACACCTTAGATGTAGAAGCAAGCACACCGCAAATGTGTGAATCTTTTCAGCATTATTTAAATTCTTGCTGTTTTCAGTATCTGAGCAAGATAGCTATAGTATCATTAAGGTAAGGACTATTAAAAATGGCTAAGATATGTTAAGAAAAGGCACATTTTAATTGCACAGCTGTAGACAGATCTGTTTTATAATCTGCACTAGCTTCTCGGCCTTCAGACCTGTACTTTCTGCTGATCTGATATAAATTGGAAGAATTATCAAATATGGACTTCTGCCTGAGGATATTGGGCTGGGAAACTATCAGCACGTACGACTATGAAATTAAAGTATCTAAACCTGGACATCAGTCTGTAAACTGTTTTCAGACAGTTAAAGGAATAATTTTACCATATGTACAGCTACCCGGAGGGTTTGTTCAAAACCTATAAAACTGTCTTGCTGCTTGTGATTTTTCAACCTTTGGATTTCTTGTTCAGGATGCTGCTGCAGATCAGAACTTAAACATTATAGTGCTGGTAATACAAAGTTCTACTAAACCAAAGTTGTAATTTATCACAAAAACAGCCACAATCATCTCAATACCATATATGTTAAGGATACAGGTTGTTGCCAAACAACCTCCTACCCTATTGATAGTAATGGTATAAAAAATTGCATTGTTTTTTTACCATCACTGAAGTCAAACAAGTGTGCCATCAGCTCTCCAACTGCCATGAGTTATTTAAAAGTGTGAGCAAACGGGATCGGGAGAAATGCCTGTTTTAAAATAGAAAACTTTCACTTCAACCCGCGGCCTATAAAAGCACATGTGCTAGTTAATGGAATTCTGCAATTCATACATTTCATGCCTCTGGGCTTTTTTGCTATTCTGTGTGCTCTTACCACTGTTTACTTCTCTGAGTGAGACCTTCTACTTGGCAAATACATGCAAACTGTCTCCTTATGTCTGTAGTGCAGAGCGCGCCAAGCTGCTGTCTCTCAGTCTGAACACAGATTTGATACCCTCAAGGTGACAGCAGCAGATCTGTTGCAGGTGTCAAAAGCAACATCAGGGTTGTCAGAAAGCATCGCTCCACGTGACTCAGATCTCGGAGCAGCTCAGACATATTTAGGGTACCGAAAAACAGGATAAACACTCAAAATTCTGAGCGTATTTCTGAATAAAATGTTTGGAGAAGAAGAAAGAAAAAAGTGGCTGTTTTTGGTGTAAAATCTAGTTGCTTTCATCCATGCTGCAGAGAGATCTCCCTTATCGGCTTGTGTATCTCAAGGTGGCGTTTGATATTAATGCCTCAAGAGCGGCTTTCTGCTTCAAGTGTGTTGCGGACAAGCTGTAGGTGTCACTGTCGATGTGGCTTTGAGCTCCACCAGTTGGGAGTCCAGAGCGCCACCCAGCCCCCTTTGTAGGAGACGTCGTAAGTCAGATGTTCAGAATGCACGGGGCATTGTCTGCCTGGATGTTCGATGGGCTGGCAGCAAAAGGTGACATCTGGTGACTAATGTGCTCAGATGTGAATGCTGCTCCCTCAGTTCTCTGGGCAGCAGCTGCTCCGCAAAGGCATAAATGAGACAGGGGGAGCGGGAGAGGAGAGACAGCCAGGCAGAGATAGGGGGAAGAGGGGGCGGTCGCAGGGTCGAGGTGGGGGGTAGGGCTCCGGGTTTTGAGGAGCGTGGTTTGTATGTGAGATGGTGTGCAGTGTTCCACCACCGCCAGCCGTCTGACTCCTAAAGAGGGTGTGTTTTGGAGGGGGGGAGGTTGGGTATGTCATGGGAAAATCAATGACTTTCTGTCTGATTTTTCCGAGGAGGTGAAACACGGTGGCCTCCTCCTCCACCTCCCCCCCACTCTGCTGCCTCTCTACATCCACAAAGAGACCACACAGATAAAAAAAAAAAAAGACCTCAATCTGCTTTGTGTTTCCTGCAAACGAGTGCCTTCGAGTCACTTTGTCAGAGGCCAGTTGAGTCACAGCTTCTCCTCTCGAATTTGCATTGAGTCACGAGTCCAGTTACACAGAAGTAAAGGATGTGATCCGGCTGTTGCAAAGGTGACGGAGCTTAAATGGCCAGTTCAACCAAAGAGCCAGATTTCTTCTTTTTTTTAATTCTTGTTGCCTGCCTCTACTGGTAGCCAGCCATGTGGATGATTTTGGTTTTATGTGTCCAGGTTTTGAGATCCATCTGTCAGAACTCTGTTGCCAAACCAAATCTACTGAAGTGAATGGGATTTTATTTGCTTGAATGAATATTTTCAACATTGTGGTGAATACTTCTATGCACTTAGTTTTGTTGGGAGTTTGCTGAGAAGACAGACAACACTGTCAAGCCTGAAGCTACAGCCAGAATTTAGCTTCGCTTAGCATGCACATTGGAAATGGAAGAAAACAGCTAGCCCGGGTCTGTCTGTTTAAAGTCATTATGCATTTTATGTATAATATATGTAGATCTGTCAGTACGCACCAGGTCCGGTATACATGTAGAATATAATCTTTATTATTGTGTGTCCTATGTCATGTCATTGGTTAAAATTACAGTTTCAAAACTGCTGCAGAAAGCAGTTTTTACTGGAAGTGCTTTCAGCTGAGTAAAATCCACTGATTACTGCCCGTAGTGAAGTAGATCATCCAGAGAGTGCAGTTCTGCTTGTGGATAATAAGAATACTAATAATCTTCATTTATAGAGCACTTTTCCAAATCCAGGTTACAAAGTGCTTCACAAGGCAGCAAAAAAGAACAGGCAAGTCACAAAATCAGCAGAATTTAAAAAGCAGGTAAGAGCACAACATGGTGTATAAAACGAACATAGTGTTGAAGATGTAGGAAATAATAATAAAAATATAAAATCTGGAAATATTAGTGTGGATGACACATTCCTGTTAAGTTTGTAAAATGACATTTTTTAATGTCTTGGCCATCAAAAACGAAATGACTCTGGAGATACCTCAGTTTTTTTCATGTGAAATCAAAACTACATCATTATCATAAGGCACCATGGTTGAGCAATAAATTATGGCAGGTTTACTACCTTTTGGATGAACTTCCCCTTTAAATGACAGCCCTTATATACAATTCTTCAAAAGGGATATGAGATCACAGATAAAAAACAACATCCCAGTAACAAGACATGACTGCATCCATCACACTGCAAACATTCCCTGTGAGCCAAACGGATTTGGGGTAAAAATCTCCCGTTATAGTGGCTTCATCCTTCTCCTGTCATGGAAGTATTTATGTTTGCTGAGCTGCGTGTCACTATATGTGAGGTGTTTGAATGACAGACAGCTGAAGGAGACCCTGTCCTTTATGTATCCATGTGTGTGTGCCCTGGACTCGGCCATGTTGCCCTAAAGGTCAGTGAAGTGTGGAGGTCCTCGTGACCTCTGGGCTGATTTGCTGTTTTAAACTACAACCTGCTCTGGTCTTACAGTGAACAGGGTTAAAACATCATAGAGGAAGATATGAAAGAGAGGGCAAAACAAGGCTCAAGAAATCTAACAATAGTTACAGGTGAGATTTGATTTTAAGATGCAGCTAACGACCTCCAAAGGGCTGATAGCGCAGTACACGTTCACATCATTTCTGTCCCATAATCTTGCCAAAATGATTTGTTTCCTTCTTTTTAGCGAAGGGGGATCACACGGAACTGGTTGTGGATCAACACCCTCAAACATGTGGTCATTTGTGGCATTCATATGGACATGCTGCTTCTTAGAAGACACTTGAGCCCACTTAAAAGGCGTCATGGGCTGCTTTCGATTAGGGAGGCGGTGGGCTGCTTTAGATTTGATGAACAAGAAGTGCATATGCATTCCACAAAGAATGTTAATGAAACACATTCCTGCCGGTTTCTCATGGAAACCAGCTTGGATTTAGGGATAAGAAGGTGGAAAGAAATGGGGTCCCCCCTTCCTCCATGCTCCTCCTTAAAAAAAGCTTACAAGATGCAGGAGGGAATGACTCTTATGAGGACAGAGGAAAAGAAAATTGTGTGGGATGAGAGTGTGTTGAGAGACTGTCCATGTGTGACAAAGTGGAGTCGCAGAGGTCCACTTGTGCGTTGCATTTGTTGTGACAAGCAAAGAAAACAGACAGAATAGTATAAGAAACCCACACAAGCGTGGATTTAAAACTTTACACACAGATAATAGCAGCAGTCTTCTACCAAAAAAAGCACAGACAGACTTTCCCTGTGTGAGTGAGACATTCAACATAATGAAGCTGTAATCCTTGATCGGCGAGAATAGATACTTAGAGTCTGTTAACGTAATTCTTTTTAAACTGCATTTCAATCAGCATGTTTTTATGCACATTTTCAGTTCAGTTCCACTGAGCTTTTATCTATGTAGCACTGATTCACAACTTCAGTAATCTCAAGGTACTTCACATAGTAAGGTGAGGTCCTTATAATATAATGTTACCAACAGAAACCCAATAAATCCTAAGATTTCCTTTGAGAAAGCACTCTGGTGAGAGTTTTTTTAAGTGGAAATGCTAGAAAAGCGACATAAAGATGAAATCTTGTTTTCTGAAATAAGGTTTTGTTCTTGGTGTAGAAGAAAAAATAGGTATACATATCAATAAAAACAAAAATGATGTGCAACAGAAACATAAATCATGGCACATATAAAGTATACGCCTTAAACGTTGAATAGATTTAATACTCATGAACATAAGATACCTGTGGAGCAATGAGAAGACAACAACCTTCCTCTAATTAATACAATAAATAAACAAAAGCTTTGGTTCCATCATGTTACTTTTTACACAGTTTTACATCATTTGGCACTATTTCAATAATTTTTTTATTGTAAATATAATAGTTAAATGCTTTTGCCCAGTAGCACTTCAACCTTATTCACTTTTCGACTATATGTCTGGCTAATCTTCTGTCCCTTTAACTTTATTGTGTTGGGCCAGTTTTAGCTTTTAATGGATTCCACATGACGTGTGCAGACTTGTACTTATTCTGACTTTATATAACTCAATCTAAGTAGCAAATTGATGAACTGTGGGTGCATATTTTTTTTTCGTAAATTCAACAGATTATTTGATATATTTAGAGCAGAATCAACTCTCCAGAGAGTCAGGATCAAGAGTTCAACACTTGTAAAATATCATGACTTTTAAACTGTGTAAGCATCACTATCTTGCTGCACCACGTATTTTCCATCTGTTACTGTTTGGACATCACACACACTGTATGAGAGAATTCCCTCATGTGTGGGAACTGCTGTAACCTTCCTAATTAGAAAATAATTAATTATAGCAGGTTTGCATGAGAGGGAATCTTTTTAGTCATAAAATAATATTAGTTATGCAACTCAAGTACTGCCTCTGAGCCAAAATCTTATTTAACAGAGATTTCTCATACACATTAACACACACTCTCTTTCTGTTTAATATCAGTGTGTGGACATGGCTTACACTTCCACTATTTCAAAAGAAATACCACTGTATGTGCTCAATTACTTATTGAGACAATTTAATAGAGCGTTTTAATTCATTATTCTTCCCACATGATGTAGTATGAGTACATTTACTTTTCCTGCACCGCTTTTCGACTAGTCCTGCTGTATATATTTGGCATTATGTTTGAATAATAGCAGCAGTATTTGCATTAAGCTGCTTAGCATTCATTTTACTGATCACAGAAGAATTGTGTTTTCATTACAGACAATCACTGAGGCTCCTATCCGATGCAAATGAGACACTTTGCCAATTAATGAATAATGCTATTGGTTAAAAACGGCTTCAGCATCACCAATGATGAACACAGTGTTACACCATGGTTATTGACCTGCTCTGATTATTTTCTTTCCATTCCACTGACCTTTGCTGCTAAATATACGGTCGAGCCATAATGTGCTGCTTTAGTGCTTTCACGCATCAATCATGTGATCATTTGTACAGTTTGTCCGGATGATAATTCTATTTACCAGGAGCACTGTAATGCTGTATTGATTGCCAAACCATTAGCATTTATACAACCATCAATAGTGAAAAGCAGTCCGTCTGCTCTCTGCTTCATTCCGCCGTGTGGTAGCAGCTATAAATGGCCATGTTACTGAAAATTCCTTTTTCCTTTCAGTGCAGAGGGGGGAAGAGGCCGGCCAGATCTCTATTAGCAGACTGGGATTTTCTCCCATGTGTCACGGTGAGTGTAATTGCAATGTCACACTTCAAGGACTTCATGTGGGTGGACGGGTGGTCTACCTCAAGAGAGAGGACTGTAGTCAAAATACCAATTAATGAAGGCCAGAGAAATATGACCTGAACCGCTTCAGGTCTGTACCTACCAATGACTGAGGCTGTCGATTGAAATTGTATCCCATCAGCCCTTGGTCGTGGGTCAGTGCTCAGTGTCAGTGCCGGCAGATTACACTTTCCTCTTGCTGAATCCCGGCTCATGCCCTTGAGCACACATCCAGGAGCTCATACTTGCTTCATGATGATAAATTCACAACTTTAGAGAAAAAATGAACTCCAGCTCTTCAGAATTCTTTGTAATGTTATCATGCAAACCGCCAAGTCAAGCTGCACCTTGACATTTTTTACCAGGAGTGTGGCAACAAAAGACTCTCTAACCATACTATCCAGCTCTGTGCAGAGGTACAGCCAAACCCCTTAAACCAAGGCTGCCAAACGAGCCTGTCTGTGGCCTCTCTGGCTCTTGTGATGGTCAGCTGCAGCATGATGTCACTTCAGTAACCCTGGGTTGCAGATCGTGGCCAGTCTTGGACTATCTGACCACATGTGAGGCCGGAGGGAAGGCACATCCAAACCTTGGTGAGTACACAACCCATCGCTGCCAGAATTAATTACCACAGCAGGCTGTGACCTTGCCTCGCATGCTCCGGCCCCAGTATCATTTAAGGTGCCATTTGCATGTGGCGCCAAGTGAACCTCAGATATTGAGTCTGCAGTATGTAAATAGACTGGAAGCGCCCTGTGGAGAGCATGGGCAGAGAAGCCTGCTGTGTGGATTCACTGCCATACAACAGATCCTCATAAATAAAGACTCTGAGCCAAGGAAGCATTTAATGTGTTTGTCGCATGCACAATATTTCAGTAAATTCAATGTTTATACTTATTTATAACACCTGCTGTGTTAAATCAGCTAAATTGCTAATATTAGCGTCTGTGTGGATCGGTTAGTGATTCCAGCTTGTGAGCTAGTTTTCAATTATTTGCAACATCTATCTTTATAATTATACAGTCTATGCCATGAATCCACTGTATGGTACCTGCCCATGACTAAATGACAAGTACACACTGGTGGTGGGTAAGCTGAAACCTAAAAACAGTGGAACATCGGGCAAAAGAGCAAGATAATTTACCTCAAGAGTTGGTGGAAACCAAAACAGAGAAAAAAGAAGGTTGAATAGTGGATTTATATTCACAAAGTGGCTGCAATATTCATCATACTTGTCATATGGGTGTGGATGGGTGTCTTATAGAAAACTAGTCTCGCATAGCCAGACCATTCTCCAGCGCTGACTAAGAGCTATACCAGAAAGGTCTGGCTGCACCTTGTTATCATTTTGATTTAAGGAGAAAAAGCTCTGACTTGTTTGTATTTCTGTTAACCAATCACAATCATTTTGAGCAGTGCTAAGCCCAGGAAATAGTAATAGGGTAATTGTTTTGGTGGAACATTTGCATGCAGGTAGGTGAGCACCATTACAAAAATGGCCAAAAAATATGCAAACAGGACTGCCTGAATGCACAATCCAAACTTTGTGTGTTAGGCAGACTAACATGCAAGTAATGTCTTACATATTAGTATATGTATACTACTGGCTTTGTCAGCTTTTATGGAATTCTTTGTGGGGATAAAAAGTATTTATTGCAGATTTGGAGTGGCAGTTAATAGAAAAAAAGTTTTTAAGCACAAATATTTCTTTTGCCAATTAGCTTCTTTCTGTTATTGTTAAAAATGTTGGTGCAAATCAGTTTTATTTTCACTTCGGGTAGTAAGGCAAAGACCCTGCAAAATTATAGAGAGAAACCCAAGAAATCCAAAGATTCCCTTGATTTCCTTTGTGTAAGCACTTGGCAACAGAGAAAAACTCCCATTAAGCAGGAAGAAACCTGTAGCAGAACCAGGTTCAGAGAGGTTGACCATCTGCCTTGACGAGTTAGGATTAGGAGTTTTGTTCAAAGTCTTGCTGAAAAATGTAAAGTTTGTTGTTGTTCCTCTGCTTCACACTCATTAATTGATAGTTAATCTGTATAACAAATATAAAAGCATATAAAACCCATGAGCCAAAGCTTTTGCTTTTATTTATCATTACACCAGTTGTACATTTACCATTTTGTGTGACCTTACTATAGAGGCAATGTTGAAATACATTTGGTTATAAAGCGTCAGGTTTTTGTTTCTGACAGCTGGGTCCCATTTTGACATGAAATCAGAGCCTCCTCAGGGCCCACTGTCAGGACTTTTGCGCTACCCGGTTATCAAAACACAGCATGGAAACCACTTAAGCCTCTTCACTGGCCACATTTCAAGTCTCCACATGTAAAATATATAGACAGAAAATACAGAAGTAGAAGGAGGTGTAGAGTTCAATTCAACTGTAATTCACTAGAGTAATTAAAATGAGAAGATAAAGATGATAAAAGAGAAAAGGATGTTCAAACATAATTGCAAAGTCAAAGAAAATCTTAAAGAAATTAGTTTGAACAACGAATGTTTTAATCATCATGGTACCTTGATACTACATAAGCGTGGTAATAATCATGAGCATATAAGCTAAAAACATCTCCCTTGAGATCAAGACATTTATTACGTGGGAAGCAAATGGCACATTTCCTGAACAAAGAAGGTCACAGACCCCGAGATGCTCCAGATTTTTTTTACAAAAGTCCACAAGTCCAAGTCATGGCTACGATTCCCAAGAACGCCCCATCTGATGATTACGTCTAATTAAATTAAATGTCACTTAAAGTTTCCACCATGCACACACTGTACATGGCAGCAGAATCTGGCAGCAGAAATTAATAGAAAGATCCTTCAATGATGTTGCAACAAAGAGGATTTCACTTGATCATGCTGAAAATTAAAGGAGCCTGTCTCTGCTTTGAGAGATGCTGAATATTTTATAACACTACAGGCAGACCTCAGGTCATCCTGTGTAGAGGCCAAGATACTCAGACACATAAATGATGCATTGACAACAACAATAACTGTACACAACAGTGAGGGTGCTCTGAATTAGAATTACTCTGTGCAGCAAGGACTTTTTTTTTCTTTGGAGGCTGGTGATTAAGATTATCCATGATTAGATGATTCATTGAAGCTGGTGACAGTGAGAGTGTGTGGGATGAGACCTGGTGCTATCTTTACCCTTCTCTCCACC